>NC_081406.1:320285481-320472981 GCF_030272615.1 Cryptomeria japonica | reverse complement strand
AATAATATAGAACAATCAGTTCAAGCATAAGGAAGAAACCTTGATGTTGAGATAAGGGCAGTTCATTCAAAAATAAAGAATACAAATCACAATAAAAGGGGAGAATACTTTTAAGCTTTGAGAAAATCATCAATCCCAATATATAGTTACAGACCTACATAAGGGGTTCCAGGCTAGCATAGATACAAGGTAAGAAGACTCCCATCAAAGAGCCACAATTATAAGACAATGAGATCAAGATATAAAGGAAACATTGTATTCCATGATTACGGTCATAATAATTATATAATGAGCAATGCCCAAAGGCAACAGAGTCCCTATCAAATCATAAGAGCAGTCATTATTAACTAATGCACAATATGAGACACTATCCAATAGTGCAATTCATAGTGAGACGGAGATATTTGTGAGAACAAGATTTTAAAGAAACAACTAGCCATCCATCTAGCAATGATCAAAACCCTAATGCAAGGGTTATAACTTGAAATGATGTATCAGACATCCATTGCCAAAACACACAAGGTATTAAGACTCAGAGCATACGATTAAAGATAGATTAAAGAAATTTAGTCTTTACTTTATAAAGACATCAGTTTACCATAAATCACCTAGATAGGTTTAATGGTTACTGCCAAAGACACAGAGGTGAAACATCTATAGTCACAGTGGATGCATGCATAAAGATTTTTCATTAAAGCCCTAAAAAAAGTATGCACAAAAAGCAAAATTCCGCATTTTTTTTCCTTCCAAAGATAGCAGTATGATGAAATAAGGCATAGAGTGACATACCATGCAACTAATATACATCTTCCAAGATGAAAGAAGTCCAAGTTTCAATAGCCTTCAAGCCATGGCTTGAGAAAAATGCAAAGTATCCATGCATGTGAGCTGCCACAGTGAGTCTTCTCAGAGAAGACAAAATAATCAAGAGAATGAGATATTTTCTAGGGCTTCTTCTTTTTCAACTCGTGCCCTAATTCAAATTTCCCATAAGCTTTTTTCATTTATTTACTAAATAAATCACTTCCTATGATTGATTGCATGGTCATGACTTTTTTGATCTAGGCTTACTAAAAAATCTTTAATCCTTTTAATTTATAAATTAATATATTTTTATTAAAGATTTAGAATTCTATTTAAAATCTTAATAAAAATATATTAATTTATAGAAAAGCAATGTTAAGATATAATTTCTTTCATAAAATAATATAATTCTATCTAAAATATAATTATATTAAATTATAAAAGGAATTTTTTAAAAAGATATAAATATTTTATTTTAATAATTATTAAAACGAATTGTTTTAATGAATATTGAAAATAAAACTATTTAAAAAGGAAAGAGGAGGAATATCAGAGTACATGCAATCTTTATAGAGAGATGTGCATTTTTTTTAACTATATTTGGCTTGAAGCATGCAAACTTCAGAGAAGGGAAGATATTAGCTTTTTAGAGGCTATTTTTGGCGGCTAGTCATCATGTAGAGTTTTTAGGGGGAGAGGTTATTTTTTAGTAACTATTTTAGACTTCTCATGTATCAGTCAGAGTACACTTGCATATACCATGAGTTGGGGAGCTATTTTTAGCAGCAGGGAAAGATTTTGACATATTTTTTCATGTGCTTTGCATGCTTTATTAGGAAAATTCGCCTAGGGTTTTAGGAGGTAGTTTCTTGGATTATCTTCTATATATTCTCCTCTTCAATTCTATTATGACAGTTCTTTCTCTTTCTTCAACATGATTGTGGACTATTTTCAGACCCTTTCACGCTCAAGGATAGTATTGAGGCTCACTTTTTCTGAGATTGTAACAATGACACTCCTTTATTTTCAGTAAAATAGCAGTGTTTTCCTTTTTGATACTTCTTGTATTGTGTTATTGAGTGGATGATTTATTGTGATTTACCTTCAAATCCTTTAATTTTTCTTATTCAATTAGAATTTAATGGAAGAAGATGCATGTTAAATGTAGGTCCTAGATTGTGTTAACTGTTTTTAATGGTTCGAAGCTGTGAAAACTAGTTGGTTTTCCTCCAAGCAAAGCATTGAGTTCAGCCCTTTTTTAAGAAAAACTTATGCATTTCATGTTTAGTTGAATTGTGAGAATGTAATGGCCTATTTTTTAAAGGTTTTTGTGAGTTAAGCAGTTTCAAGGTCTCAAAAGCAACATTTGGTGCATCACCTCATAGGATAGGTTTAACTTTAGTATTCCTTCTATCCCTTTTTCCATCAAGAGTTAAGTTTGCAGGAGATTCATCAGACAGCAAGCCAGAATGATCTCTGGAGGTCTACTTTCACGATGGGCAACCCACAGGCCTGAAAGTATTCCCATGTTTCACAGGATTGTTGAGCTTTCAGTTTAGCATCACAGGTGCAATCCCTCATGACAACAACTCTATAGCATGCCTTGCATCATCTTGATAGTACATTAAAAAATGCCCTGCCCAACCAAACAGGGATAGGGAACATACCATTAGAGATGAGTTATTGAATATTACTGGCACTATTTGATCATATAATCCATATGATGATATACCCATTGATTCTTTCTGTAAAGGAGAAATTTTGATTTGGCAATTTGCAACATAGAAGGAGAAATCACCAAATCAATTTTTGCTTTTAGGGGGGAATTCCTTTACATTCAAAAGAGGGGAGGAATCCACTAGATTCATTCACAAATTAAATAAGGACTGAATACTTGAATATGAATGACATTGTTCGATCATATAATCCATATGATGATATATCCATTGATTCTTTCTGTAAAGGGGAAAATGTGATTTGGCAATTTGCAACATAAAAGGAGAAATCACCAAATCAATTTTTTCTTTTAGGGAGGAATTCCTTTACATTCAAAGGGGGGAGGAATCCACTAGATTCATTCACAAATTAGATAAGGACTAAATACTAAGTGGATTGATTGAATATGATGTGATTTTCCCTCTTTTGTAAGTTGAAATGCTGATTTAGGGTAAAGTACTAAAATTGAAGACAAAACTGAGAAAATATTGAGCTATAGGTTCAAGATTTTGTCGTGCACTTGGATCTGAGTAATATGAGCTGATTCAGATATACCCTGTGAAAATACCCTGAAAAATCAAGGACCATGGCACTGTCTCTTGGTCCTCTAATTTTTTCATGTGTCGAAAAGGTTTTTCCGTCTTCACAAATAAAGCTTAATTCTAGAAGAACAGTTGTGCACCTATTTCCTGCACACAAAAAGAAGGGGGGAAAGGTTGGGAATAGGGGCTTGCCTTTGGTCAAACCCCAGTTTGGAATCAACCTTGAATGAAATATTGTAAATTCTTGAAACAAATAATGGAAAGGTATACCTTCAGATCTACAATGAATGATGATGATGCTTTGCTTCTTGAATGTAATCACATGTGTTGTATGAAATAGCATGAACATGACAAAAACCTAACACACATTCTTGCAAATGAATGATCTAATGTTGCTCCACAATGGATAGATGAAGAATATACAACCTTGAAGACCTCTATAAATTCTTGATGATGAATACTTCAATGCTTCGAATGCTTGATTGTAGTTCTCCTTGCCTTATCACCTTATGCTCCTTGTGTATGTTATCACCTTATCTCCAAATGAGAGGGGAAGACTTCCTCATATACTTTCTTGTCATCAAACTTGTTAATTTTCTGACATCGGTCAACATGAAGAGGCAATTCCCGCTCAAATTTGAGATAGGCCCTAGGGTTCAATTTGGGTCCCAATTAGGGAGGACCAGGGCATACCACCCTAGTGCCAGTGATGACTAGGGCACCACGCCCTAGTCCTACCCTAAATTGGGCACAGTTAAGGGGTCCCAGCAAGGCACAAAGTGAAAATATGTATTTTATTGCATGGCGGAGGCATAAACAGGTCTGAATCAAGCATGAGGATGAGGACACTAAGGTGAGGGCCCCAAATACGGTCAAAATTGCAAGGGGTGCAATTTTAGGATGCTACATTTAGTTCCCTCTTTAGCGTGAGTATGAGAAAAATGACAAGGAGTATACGATATCGCTAATCTCGAGGAACCAAGCCCCCAATCTTAGGATACTTGAAAAAATGTCATCTCATGAACATAAGGGATCACATAAAAGAGAAAAGAAAGCATCATCCATGAACTATCTGTGTGCGAGAAAAGCGTGTCAATGAAACCCAAAATGTGAAAATGTGGTCTCAAAGAGGCTTGTTCACACACCCACAGGACTTCTTGGTGCAAGTTATGGAGTCATGAAGAATGACTCAACTTCCCAAGGTTGGTTCCATGGTTCTCTATCTCACAAGGTCCCTCAAGCCAATGCCTTTTCTCTCAAATCACTGAGCAAAGTGGCTTAGGGATGATGAATGCAAGAGCGAGGGATTCTTTAGATTGATTTGAATATGAAATGTATCCTATTTATGCATGATTCTACAAATGCAATAAACTAGATTATAAGATGACAAGATTAGTAGCAATACTATCCTAACATGATATACTAGTTAATGATGATAAAGGGAATAGCCTAAAATGCTTATTAGATTAATTCCTATTACAAAGAGAAGCTAGATGTATTGATAAATTTGAGCATAAATGAGATACTAAAAGTTTGCATGGATCCTAAAATGGAGGAATGAGAGCTCTATTTATAGTGAAAATAGGGCAATGGATGGTCAAGATTGAAGGAGTTAATCAAGGGTCAGGATTGAAAGTTAATCAATCCATGTTTACAATTCTCAACAATGAAATGGTGACAATTGTCAACAAGAGACTGCTTGAGAGGAGATGTAAGATGCATTAAATGCTTGAGAAGACCTCATGGTTACCTTAGGAGGTAAGGGTTAAGGTTAGGTTAAGGTTATCCAATGGATAAAGCTTTTATCCAAAGGGTAAACTCTTGTGCAAAGGTTAAAGGGATAATCATGGTCAAAGAAATGAATGCTTGATGAAACCCCTGGGTTAGATGAGGGTTAAGTTAGACAAAAAGTCTCTAACCATGTCACTAAGGGTTAGTTAACCATTAATGGTTTGAAGACTTTGGGGACAAATTTGTAAGAGTCCTTCCAGATTTCGGGGTATTCAACAAGTTAGCTTGTTGGAGGCATAAAGGCTTTAATGCCTTTTGAAGACTTTACTCCAAATTTGAGAAGTGACCTCCTCAAATTTAGGGAAAAGCATAATGAATGGGTTTGGGTTAATTGATTAGGATTAGATGGATTCTAGAAGAAATTAGGAATAGGGTTAGGATGCAAGTGGGAGATGTAGGAAAATGCAAGTGGATGAGGGATAATAGGATTTAATTGAAATAAATTGCTTTATTTCAATTTGGTTGCAAGTTGGGAATTTAAATAAATTAGATTTATTTAATTGGGGTGAACTATTTAATTAAATGTAAATTTAATTAAAAAGTAGGGAGAAGGGATTTAATTAAATAAAATGATTTATTCAATTAAATGACACAAAAGGCTTAAGTGAATTTAACTAAATAAATTGAATAATTTATTTAATTAAATAGAAGAATGTGGATGATTTAATTAAATTAGATTTAACTAAATAGAGGAATCAGAATAAAATGAACATTGAATATTCATTTAGGAATATGGTCATTTTTATGTCTACATTTTGCCCCTCTTTGAAGTGACGTGTGTGCACATGTTGATTCAAAGAAAATGATGTGTCGTCATGATTTAGTTATGATCAATTTTTATGTCGTTTTGAGATTTTCATGTCATGCCCCAGATTTGATAACCGATGCCCCAGATTTGATAAATGATGTTGATAATGCCCCCTCAGGAGATGAATAAAAAATTTTGAACATTTGATTTGATTTAGATAAATTTGATAAATTTCATTGCATTGTAAATTTTTTGGCTATGTTGAATATGGTTATTCGATTCATCTCCTGATATTTATATTTGTTAGGGTTGCATGAGACACCACGAGCAATTTACGCGTTCCTTCATATAACCCTAATTTTGATTTACCCTATAAAAGGGAAAAAGTGATTTCTTTTTGTCTCATTTGTGTTTGTTGACTTTAGAGAAAGTGGCACTTGTAGAGAAGTCAACATGCCAGTTCCTTATGCTTCGCATCAATTCGAGCACATTCAGAGGTATCAGAGACCCGTCGTGTATGGGCCACGGGTAAGTCAGCCTTTTTGGATTTTTATTTTGTCATTTTTTTATCATGTTTTCAATTTTGTCACGCGGATTTGGCATTTTAGCGTGTCGGGGTCAACGTGTAGTGCATACAATAGGTTTCGTAGCGCGTAGGGTTCAATAAAATAGGGTAGCATCCGAAAAGATTAGGATTGCGTAGTGGTAGGTTAGGGTAGTGCATCAGAGGTATAAGGTAGCGCTTAGGGAAAAATGGGTAGCGCGTAGGAGATACCTAGTGCATAGGGTTCCTAAGGGGTCGCATGGGTAGGCCTAGGTAGCACGTAGGTATACCCTAGCACATAGGGTTAGGTTTGCAGCGCAGGGCCAGGATAAGATAGCGCATGGGGTAGTTTAGCACTTAGGGTAGTTTAGGTGACGCAGAAATAGGATAGGGTAGCATGTAGATGCTAGCTAGTGCATAGGGTAAATGGTGTAGCGTGCTGAGAGGACAGGGTAGTGCATAGGTAGTAGGCTAGCGCATAGACAAGATTGTTTAGTGCATGAGTGAAAACTTTGGGTAAAGTAGGATTTTTGGATGAAGAAAGATAGGTAAGTGTTTGCCAGTTTTGCCGGGATAGGTGCAAATTGTCAGTCTGCGTGTCTGGTGTCACTGTTTTGATAAGTTGTCCAATAGGAGTTCTGATATAACTTGATTTGATTTGCAATATTTCAAGTTGATATTGATTTGATGTTGATTTGATATGATGTGGTTTTTGATATGGATGTTTTTGATATGAACTTGATTTGATTTGCAATGTTTAAAGTTGATATTGATGTGGAGCTTGAGTTGTTTTACAAGCTGATATGGTTGTGGAACTTGAGTTGTTTTACAAGCTGATATGAATGTGAAGCTTGAGTTGTGTTACAAGCTGATTTGATTGTGGAACTTGAGTTGTTTTACAAGCTGATATGATTGTGGAACTTGAGTTATTTTACAAGTAGATATGATTTGATATGATGTGGAACTTGATTAGATTTTCAAAGTTTCAAGTTGATATGAATTTGATTTTGATATGACTATTTTGATGAGGAAACTGATATTGGATTTGTTTTTCTTTTTGATAGGAGCACCTTGGAGTTGTTCAGTCGCAAGAGCGATTTCCAAGACCGTGGTCATTGATACCACAATTGACACAGGCTGATAGGGATATCATTGAGAGGTGTGGCCTATCCTCTTTGTTAGAGATGCCTCAGTTTATCATTAACCGAGGTTTGTTGACAGCATTAGCTGAGAGGTGGCATAGTGATACGAACACCTTTCATTTGGCGATAGGCGAGATCACAGTGATGCCTGAGGATTGTTACTAGATTCTATGGATTCCTGTGGTAGGTGCATTGTTACCCTATGAGCAAATTGAGGAGGGTGGGACAGAGGCACTTCGCTAGATTCTTTAGGATGATACAGTTTGTGGATACGAGATCCCTTGGCAGGAGTTTCTAGATTTGGATTATGCTCCTTTACCATCAGTGCTGGTAGGTTTCATAGGTGGTTTCTTATGTCCCGACTAGAGGTCAAAGGGACTGGCAATAGGATGGGGGTTGGTCCTGGAGGACATGGTGACACAGGGTCATTGATTCGCATGGGGGTCGGCTATGCTGGCCCACTTATACATGGATCTGCATCAGGTGGTGTACTTGGGTTATGGTAGTCTATCCACTAGAGTTACACTACTACAGGTATGGGCGTGGGATCATATTCTCGTAGCCAGGCCACTAGCAGATAAAGATAGGCCTGTTGGGTGTGCTTATGCATACGGATATCGAGGGATAGTTGTCCAGCGTAAGCTGAGCAAAACTAGAGCATTGGAGGAGAGTTTTGGATGATATTGATATGGTCGTCTGGTGACCATATAAAAGTTGTGAGGTATGGGCAGAGGATGGGATGGAGATGCCCTATGTATACATGACCAGATATCTGATAGGTTAGACACCCTTTATTATTGAGAGATTCCTACATAGCCGGGTGTTGAGGCAGTATGGTCGACAATAGGGGGTTCCATAGGAAGCATGTTTATATGCTCAACGGAGACATGATATACCAGATTGGGGGCCTACTATTGATAGCACGGTGACAATTGAGGAGTTCTTTCACTTAGCTAGCCAGATATGAGACTATACCCCTGAGATAGTGGATGCAGGGATGACTGATGAGTTTGCAGCACTCTTTGTAGCGTGGGCAGTGGCCAGGATATCAAATCCACGGAGATGATTCCCTCTTTTGATGATGATGAGGACGATCAGCCTGAGAGGCTAGGGAGACAAGGAGAGGCTGGTGAGGAGGTAGATGAGGGAGGTGGTGATGGTGGAGGAGGTGGCCGAGGTCGGTGAGGGGATAGGGGGAGATTGGATTGGGGGAGGAGAGGAGATGGTGGTGACAGAGGGATATGGGTGGAGAGAGTAGTGCGGCGAGCTATGGTGGATAGAGGGAGAGGAGGTTTGGCTATCGGAGCTGGGGGTGAGGAGAGGGTTGGAGAGGTGATAGCAGCGGTGGGAGGGCATGATGATTTCAGATGATCGATCAAGAGGAGGAGGTCAGATGTTTTAACTCCACTTGCACTGAGGATAGGTAGAGGGATAGGGGATACCCCTGCAGATGCAGATTCTGATGCATCTAGACGATACACAGATTAGATATCTACACTTATCGGTGCAGCAGTTGTAGACACAGTTGTTGGTGCATCAGTGTCAGATTATTCAGTTGACCATAGAGCGGGATACAAAGATAGAGCGTCGGGGTCAAGCAGAGAAGCTTGTAGGGAGTCTACAGAGAGTGACAATAGGTGGCCCGATGAGAGACACCTTGAGACAGATAGCTTTGAGAGCCAAGGAGGCAGAGTACTATAGGAGGCATTATGAGGATGCGGTGCCCAGGGAGCGTCGAGTGCAGAGTTTCATAGCATCGAGATCCAGTCGATCTCGAGAGACTAGGTCGAGGACAGAGAGAAGAGGCGTGACAGGGCCTCCTAGATAGGATCCACCTGGAGATCCAGGTGCTGGGACATTTGTAGTGAGACCGTCTCCTTCAGGAGATAGTCATACCTGAGAGACATTGTCTCCATTGTATTTTGATCATTTTGATGTATTGGCATGAACATGACATATTTTGTACATTGATCATTTTTGAGATATATATATGACACCATTTTCTTTGATCCTCATGTGATGTGTTATGGATGATGCTTTCTATATGATTTTGATTATTCTATGATGATGTAATGCTTAGATAGATGCACGTGATTTGATATGTGATGAATATGATGTGATAATGCATAATGTGTATAATATGCTGTGAGATGTATCTTGAAAATGAGATGTATGATAATGATATGCTGTGAGATGTATCTTGAAAATGAGATGGATGATAATGATATGCTGTGAGATGTATCTTGAAAATGAGATGTATGATAATGATATGCTGTGAGATGTATCTTGAAAATGAGATGTATGATAATGATTTGTTGTGAGATGTATCTTGAAAATGAGATGTATGATAATGATATGCTATGAGATGTATCTTGAAAATGAGATGTATGATAATGATATGCTGTGAGATGTATCTTGAAAATGAGATGTATGATAATGATATGCAACTAATTGTAAAATGATATGCAACTAATTGATTTGATATGCAACTAATTTATTTGAGCATTCTCATTCTATATTGGTCATCCTTGTATAGCCACATGTTGTTTTCTTTCTTTGTAGGTATCATCATTGAGCATTGATTTGTTTGGGATATGTTAAAAATTTATACAAGCATAATGGTATAATTGAACCATAATGACCTTAGAGAAATTTACATGATTTTTGATTTTGCAAGATAGCGCAAGCGTCAAGGTATAATTGAACCAGGACGACCTGAGTGCAGATTGCGTATAAACAGACAAGATTAAACCATTTATATGCGCAAAGTGGAATCATGTCTTCAGTGATATGCTATGAATCACATCTCAAGACAAGTATCTACACAGTACAAATGATCACCTCACAGACAAAAAACTAAAAAATATTGGAGTCCCCACGACTTTCTCTAGCGTGAAGCATTTGTTGAGAAAATGTAGAGGATCCAATAATTCAAAAAGTTCAAGTGAATAAATAGTCAAAAATTTATGCAAGATGCAACATTTGATACTTCAGAAAATCATCCATCATATTTGTGAATCCCGTTAAATGATCAGTGTGTGGTTTTGCGATTGTTGAGTTTGGGTTGCTAGATATGATGTTCTGAGTTTGCTACAAGTTTTGACGCCTTGAATGTGCTGCAAGTTCTAATTGATACGGGCCCTAGCTGAGTGATCCTCTTAATGTGGATATGTATAGTGATCACCAAGCCATGGTGAGATGCAGCGAAAGGATAAGTGGATAAACCAGGATAGTGACTACGCTAAGTATGTCCTGGATGGATATTGTGATAAAATGTCGAGTGATGGCCGATAGTGTTTAGCTGTAGATATAACGACATAGTAGTAAAAGATACATAGAGGAGCCATCCTCTCATAATAGTGCCTATTGCTAGGTTTTCACCAGTTACTTTTATTGTACCTTGTTATTTGCTTTTTATTGATTTTTGATTTTTTATTGATTTTTTGACTTTTCCGTGCATTAGACTACTCAAGTGTAGTATTTCTTCAGGTGGATGTTGTTAGTTGGTTTGTCGAGCACATATCCTTATGAAGTTGTTAGCTGATAAGCACCTGATCCATAGGCTGATATGATGACATAAGGACCTAACCAGTTAGGTTCAAATTTCCCTTTCTTTTCCTGATCTTGTTGATTTCTAGGATTTTCCTTGAGTACTAGGTCACCAATTTTAAAATTTCTGGGAATGACCTTGTGGTTGTAGCTTCTACACATGTGCTGCTGATATGCTTTGAGATGAGTGTAGGAACGTTGGCATCTTTCATCGATAAGTTCTAGCTCTTGCAGTCGGTTGAATCGATACTCTTCATCTGGAACTAGGCCTTTCAAAGAGACTCTAAGAGATGGAATTTCTACCTCCAATGGTAAAATTGCTTCTGATCCATACACCATTGAATATGGTGTAGCCCCTGTAGGTGTACGGATGCTAGTTCTATATGCCCAAAGTGTTGGATTGAGTTGTACATGCCAATCTTTGCCTGCATCATTCACTATTTTCTTTAGGATTTTCAATATTGTTTTGTTGGATGCTTCTGCCTGACCATTCCCCTATGGGTAGTAAGGTGTAGAGAAACGATGTTGGATTTTGAATTTTTCACATAGTTCTCGCACATCTTGGTTCTTGAAAGGTCGTCCATTATTTGTGATGATGGAACTTGGGATGCCACATCTGCAGCTCAAATAATTAAGGATGAAAGAGGTTATTTGTTTCCCAGTCATTGTGGTCATGGGGACTGCTTCAATCCACTTGGTAAAGTATTTTGTTGTAGTTATAATGAACTTGTGTCCATTTGAAGATGAAGGATGAATTTTGCTAACTAAGTCCAGTCCCCACTGGAAAAAGGGTCAGGATGTTATGAATGGCTATAGTTCCTGTGCTGGTGCATGTATAAGATTTCCATGGATTTGGCATTTAGGACACTTCTTTGCAAAGTGATAAGAGTCTTTTTTCATTGTCAGCCAGTAATATCCCATTTTTAGAAGCTTTTTAGCAAGAGTAGGACCACTTGAATGTGTCCCACATATACCTTCATGAAGCTCTTATAAAGCGAAGTCAAATTCATTACGATCAAGGCAACAAAGAAGAGTACCATCTAGACCTCGATGACACAAAGTATCAGCAGTGAGAGTATAACGGGTGGCTTGTCGGATAAAGTTGCGTTTTTGGTTTTGGGATAGGTCAAAGGGTAGGATATTTCTCTTAAGATAGTCGTATATTGGTCCATATAATGGAGAGTTAGAACCAGTCAAGGCATAGATAGCATGAGAATCAGAATGGTCATAGGCGGGGGAGAACAGTTGCTCTACCAGAAACTCGTAACGATTCTGTTGCTCTGAAATTTGCAGTAGTGAAACAATAGTAGCCATTGCATCGGCTGCTCTGTTATCCAACCTTGGTATTTGCTCGAAGGTGATGTGTACAAAATATTATTTGAAATCATTCACCATTCACTTGTATGGTAGCAGCTTGTCGTCCTTCGTCTGGTAGTCATTGTTGATTTGATTGATGACTAGTTGTGAATCTCCATAGACTTTTAATTCTATGATTCTCCATTCCACGACCATTTTGATGCCTATAACTAGTGCCTCATATTCAACAATGTTATTTGTGCATGGAAACGTGAGCTAATATGATCTTGGTATGGTGTGCCCTTCAGGAGTGATGAACATAATGCCCGCACCTGGGCCATGTTGAGTATAGGATCCATCAAAGTATAAGGTCCATTGTTTGGTGGAAATAACAAGAACATCTCTTTCCAGAAATTTGATCTCCATAGGTTTTTTTCTAGGTAGTGGTGCTTTAGCTAGTTGATCTGCAATTGCTTGTCCTTTGATAGCTCATTGCTCTATGTAGTGGATATCAAATTCACTGAGAATCATGACCCATTTAGCCAATCTGCCTGTAAGAGTTGCTTTGCTGAGTAAATATTTGAGAGGATCAATTTTTGCAACTAGTTTAATTGTGTGAGCTAGCATGTAGTGTCGGAACTTCTGAGAGGCAAATACCACTATTAGACAAGCCTTCTTAATGAATGTATAGTTGAGTTCGTATCTGTTCAATGTCCTGCTGGTGTAATAAATAGCTCGTTCCTTGCCTTGTTGATCTTCTTGTGCTAATAATGCTCCTAGTGAGATATATGTTGTTGAAATGTAGAGAATGAGTGGCTTCGCTGCAATTGGTGGTACTAGAACTGGTGGGTTCATTAGATATTGCTTGTTTTTATAGAATGATTCTGTACATTTGGCTTCCCATCTGAATGGTACATTTTTATGTAGCAAATGATTGAACAATAGAATTTTATCTACTAGTTGAGCGATGAATCGCCTGGTTGATTGGAGCCGTCCTTGTAGAGATCTAAGCTGGCTGATGTTCTTTGGTGGTGGCATCTCCATTATGGCTTGTACCTTTGCTGGATCCACTTCAATACCCTTAGCTGAAACTATGTAGCCTAGTAATTTGCTTGATGTAACCCCGAAGACACACTTCTTAGGGTTGAGCTTGACTTGGAATTTTTCCAATCTGTCAAAAATCTTCTCTAAGATGTTTAAATGTTCTGCCCTAGTGAATGATTTAGCTAGTAAATCATCCACATAGTCCTCTATGAAGGTATGCATCATGCCATGAAAGATTGTTGTCATTTCTTGTTGATAATTTGCTCCTGCATTCTTTAAGCCAAAAGGCATGACATTCCAACAATTTGTTCCCCAAGGATAGGTAAACGCTATTCTATCTTGATCCTCTGGGGCTATGTTGATTTGATTATAGCCTGAAAAACCATCCATTAGTGATAGCATTACATGGCCTACTGTGAGGTCTACAATTATGTTGATACTGGGCAAAGGAAAGTCATCATTTGGACATGCTTTGTTAACATCTCTAAAATCAGTGCATATTCTGATACTGCCATCTGGTTTTGATATTGGTACAATGTTGGAAATCCATTCAGCATAGTCAATAGGTCGAATAAACCCAACATCTAATAGTTTCTTTAGTTCAGCTTTAACCATGAGTGCCACATGTGGATTCATCTTTCACAGTTTTTGCTTGATTGGCTTAGCTGCTGGAGTAATGGATAAGTGATGCATGATTAATTGTGGACCAATTCCGGGCATATCTGCATATGACCAAGAAAATTTTATTTGCTTTTCTTTAAATTTTTTTATAAACTCTGATCTTTCTTCCTCTGTCAAAGATTCTGCCAGGTGTATATTTTTGGCTACTTTTGTAGTACCAATGTTGATTGATTGAGTGGGCTCAATTAATATGGGTGATCACTCTTGATAATGCTCAGGAAGTGTGTCAATTCTCCCATCTTTAGGTGCCTTACAAAGGTTTTCACCCTTAGGTGCATCCTTTATTTTTACTTTTTTGTGATCTATTGCTGCCATTGGTTGGTTTTCAGTAGTAGATTTTTTATGTTGTTCATTTTTGCAACTGAGAGACTTGACAGTCCCCTGATTGCAGATGTCGTTACTTTGTTCACTAGTAGAGTTTGTTTCCGGGTTAAGGGTACACAAGTAATGGATAATGGATTCATCATTTGGGAAAATTGGTATATCATGAGTTTCAGGTTCATCCCAGTCTATGAGGTCAGGAAAGACAAGTGGTAAGGAGTCATTAGGTGGATCAAGTTATGCTCTTGTAAGTGTCAGGATGGAGGTATCATCGTGATTGGCCTGGGTGTTAAAGAAGTTAAGGATTTCGTCGAGGTCTTCGATGGTAACATCTTATGTATAGACTTGCTCGTAATATCCTTGCTCATTTTCCTTAGCGTCATAGATATTTTGTTTACCAAATTCAAGTGGTCCAGATTCTGTGCCATGTTCTTCTTGAGAGATGGGTGTATGACTGTCATTTGCACAAATATATTTAGTAACATTAGAAGAGATGCCCCATTCATATTCATTGGAATCAGTCTCAGAGGTATTATCCTAGTGTCTAGCCATGTTGTGGACTGGTATGTTGTAGGGTGAGAACATGTCTTTAATGATTGATACAAGTTTGATAGTTTTCTCTAATTCCGTGTCAGATCCTGCTTCCACTTTTTGCATTTGTTCATATATTGTCTCTCCTCGAGGAGGAATGATGTTACTAGGAGATGATTCTTCTTTGTTAGATAATGGTTCTTGAATATGATGCACTTCTGCAGTAGATGTTTGTAATGCCCCGCCAGGAAACCCCGAAGGGATAAGCCACAATTACGAGAATAGAGTGCAAATTTTTTTTTTTTTTTTTTTTAAAGTTACAACACATAAGATGCAACACGATAACAAAGATTCAGATTACAAAGCGGAAGACTTCAACTAACTCCTAAAGAGTTTCCCAACGAGATTACTTAAATTTCACAATACACTTAACTCACACAATTAATCCAAGAGCTGAATATCTTAATAACGAGATAATTCATAATCAGGATAATTTCTTTCAAAGGACGGAAATATAAATCACAACAAAGATTCATCCATTAAGATCCATTCGTATTCTTCATTCAAGCTTTTCAATTTAAAATTACAAACCACACATATAACATTCTAATACACTAGGATTTCATCAAGCATAAGAGATCTTTCCAAGCATATCTAAATTCCTTAACAACAACTGAGTATGATTCATTACTCTAAGTTACATTCATTCATAATCCAATTCATAGCATTTCAAAAGATGATTCCACACATGCATCACGATAAATCGCATCTCAACCAATTATGCATTCGAACTACATGGCATTCAAGATAGAACTGAATATAAGCATTTAGAGTTAATTCCAATTATCCACTTAACCATTTTACATAAATTAATCATACATGATAAAGCTGAAATAAAGAGACCGAAGAGAATACATCACATAACACCATAATGTTCTCGGAGTTCACCCCTAAAGGGCTACATCTCCGGGTCTGCTCAACTGCAAGACCCCCTCGGATAAATAATAAGGTTAAGAGTACAAGAGGTTACACTATACAATCCAGCCATCAAGGCGATGCATAAGCAATATACACGACCAGAATGGTCAATAATACATAAACGATCCTTAGAAAGAACAGGATCCAGCTGAACATAATCAAAGCTAAAACAAGAGGTCCAAGAGAGCATCCATAACACTGAGCCATCACCGCCCAAGGGTCTAATACGAAACCGACACTCACAAGAGCAAAGACAAGGGACGACTCTCAAAGGAACTCAAAACAGGACAAAACAACAACACACTAGCGAACGTAGGGACAAGTGTCATCACACAACCTGGTATGGATACCATGGCAAGTCTTCATAGGTCCCGGCCCATACACTGGTAACCCTGGCAACCTAATCCGAACTTCCGGCCCATCCAAGCCTCATGTGGACCCACACATCCTCTCGTGAAGACAAGGAAGGTAGTTTGCCATTTCAGGCCTTCTCACAGCATGCCGAATCTATGATAGCATTCCTCCCATGTGTGAGGCACATTATCTTATTTAGAGATTATTTTCTAATCTACTTAGGTTATCACTTATTAGACTCACTTTCGACGGGTTACCCAGCAGCCACTTTGGGCGCGGCCCCCAATCGAAAGCCACTTTCCCATACGACACTAGACTAACTCAGACGAACTCAAACCACGGAATACACATGGTAAGATGAACGGAGTTCAAAAAGGAGAACAATCATCTGGTCAAACACGACTCAACGGTAATCACTTACTGACGGTACTCTAACTAGAGACCTGACAACTGAGGTTAACCACGAATCATTATTCGACTCACTCAAAGAGGATATAACCAACTAAGTCAACATCACAATCCATAGTCAACTCAAAATTCGAGGACTGAAACAGGAACACCAAATCATCCATACGACAGGGTCCTTTTAAACAAAGCAAAACATGCCATTTCATAAATAAGGCGAATACAGAAATTAAACTCGCAAGGCAATAATCAGAAAGGACAATATTCCCTCAAATTGATTTAAACATTAAAAACGATCAAGTTTTCTACATGATCTAAAAACATATTACAGTTATCTATCTCATCAAGGGTAAGTTGTTCTTGGGTTTCTAACTCCTAAGGTCCAAGCATTGAACAGGCAATTTAAGCCATAAAGAGTTTTAACCAAATCATATTATTAAAATTCAGACAACCGTTTAAACAATTAAAATAAGATATTTAATCTCCATCCCAAAACGTCATAAACATACTGGACTAAAAATCAATCTCTACAGATTCATAATTTCACTTCCAGATGCATTATGCGAATAACGGAAATAAAAATGCAGAAAGAGAATCTAAAGAAGCTAATCATTTCCAAAGTATATCATTTAAATTTCTAGTGCCCAACGATAAAGGTTTCACCACTTTTCAATTACTCAAATGATAAGAATAAAAACACAATTTTCAATTGCGAAAAACAGTTGAAGCACTTGATTAGGAAGAAGGCATACGCCACGAAATGACGTTGACAACAATTAGCCTATCAACTCCTTTATAACGTAAATCAATATCCAATCAACCTTTCCAGATTACTGCTACCTCATTCATAATTAGGGAGCTAAATAACATTTAACATTAAAATATCTTTCATTAAAATGACATAAGATATCATATGTTTTTCTTTTCCTTTTTTTTTTTTAAAACTAAAAATTTCATTGTAACCGCATTTCAAACATTGTTTAAAACAAACTACGTTTAAACAAGGAAATGCATTGAAATAAAACTAAGTTCCTTTTTAAAAAAAAACGCATTTAATATACTATGTTTTAAACAACACAAAAAAAACACATTTAAAAATGATGGAGGCGAGGGCGGGCCGTGCCCTAACCCTAACGCCATTGAACACCACACAGCAGGGGAGCCCATGCGGGCGGCGCCACAGCGGTGCCCGCAGGCTCCGCGGCGCCCTGCGGCCACCGCGGACCTGCGGCCACCGCAGTGAGCCGCGGCCGGGGCTTTCAATGCCTGCGGGTAAGGGGAGAGCCGAGGGAACAAGTGGGGAGAAGGGGGTGCGAGCGGGGGAGAGGGGAGGGAGCGGGTGGAGCTCCGCTCCCCGCCTCCCATCCCCAAACACAGTCCGAGCACAAAACAATGACGCCCAGGTTCGAACGCCAGCATTCGAAACTTGCTTCGAACACACAGTTCGAAATTTTAATAATAATTTGCTAATTAAAAACACACAGTTCAACTAAAATGAACGCCCAGCTCGGCATAATAAATAAATATTTTCCATAGAAAACACAGTCCGAAAATTGTCACAAACGCCCAGCACGAAATTGATAAGAAATTTCGATTTAAAAAAACATAAATTCGATTTAATATAAAATCCGTTTTCAATGAACTCAGTTTTGGGCATCAAGATTCTTGATGGATTCATCCATTCCTAACACAAACAAGGGTTTTCAACACCATACAGCAATGAGGAATAAGAAAGTTTCCAGCCAATTCAAATGGACAATCAATTGGTTTTCCAATAACAAATTCGGAATCCTACCTGAATACGCAATCCTGGAATGGCTGAATGAGAGCCCCTCTGCCAGATCCAGCATCATTCCTTCCCAAAACCTCCAATTTCATTCCAACCAAAACTTCTCCAAATTTGTCTCTCCTCCAATCTTTCCCCAAATTCGGTTATATGGAAGAGTTGACCCAAAAAAATTCCATTTTTTGGAATAAAAACTTTTATTTACAATTAATTCCTCCAAAATTAATCATTTTCTAAATGCAACAACAAAATAACTTGCTTAATCAATTAAAAATCGATTTCTTTCACAATCAATTCAATTTAACCTTTCAAATTAATAATCTAACGAAATACAATTAACTCTATGGCGATAACATATAAAACTTCCTTTTCAACAGCATATATATATATAATGCATTTAATAATCGAAATCAGCCATTAAATTCAAATTTACTCCCAATTTAAAACAGGCAATTCAATAACCACGAAAATCGCATAACGAATACCTGATTAATTTAATCCATTAATCCTCAATGCATTAACGCATATTAATCAAGATAATTACTAAAGACTAGATAATCAATAACCAAACACACCAGGCACGCAAATCGAGAAAGTCAACCAAACAGACGACTCGCAAACCCAAACAAGAAGGGATTACCGACGACGACTGGCGATGCTCACTTGAGCACGACTAAGGCCGACTAAGGTCTTACGACCACCTAATCCGACTCTGGGGATTAAAAAAGGGTACACTCAAACCTGCAAAACTAGGTGACGACGAACCTCGCACTCATGCGACTTCGTACCTGGAATCTCCTGCAACAAAAGATCATACATGCATACATTTATAAAATTTACTGAAAGCGTTAGCTCGATGTTAATAGCACGAAGTAGGAACACCGAACAACTTGCATACAACTAGTGAGAAAATCACATCAACAGCGATGCGTAAAATCAACATCTAACTGTAATCATTATATCAAGATAACTAATCACGATTAAACCCAGGTTAGAGATCGATTACGGTAGGGGTACTACAATGTTTCCTTCTTTTGTGTGATGGGCTTCCTTTGATATTGTTTTCGTTCTTGATTTTCACGTTCTTTGCGTATAGTCTTAGCTGACTCAAATAGTGCCTCCTGCCAGGAGTCCTCCTTGTATTTCTTCTTTGCTTTCCACCAAGGTTTTTGGTATTTGCTTGGTGTTTTCCTTGGTGGTAAGATGTATTTATAGCCCAATCCCTTTTTGTCTTTACTGAATTGTGAAGGAGGATCTAATGGTTCTGTGACGCCTTCCTGACGCTTACCAATAGGTCCTTTGCCATTGTATCCCATATGTTGCATGATCAGGTAGCCTTTTCCATACAGGTGTGTTGGTATAGCTACATCCATAGTAGCCACTCTATCTTCTTCCTCATCCTTGTACAACCAACTAAGAATATCTTTTTCCTTTGATTCATGTACTAGAGTGCCTAGTTGAATAAATGTGCCATCGAACTTGGTGATGGGCTGGGTTGCTTGATGTGTTGATGCTGTAGGTAATCCATGAGATTTAGGTGATGCTAGTAAGTTGGCCAAACATAAGGCTTACAAAGAGTATTCTCCCATGCCTTTCTCTTTGATTTTCATTTTCTGCTTGAAATCCATAGAAAGTGATGTAGACTTTTCTTGCTGAAGATCTAGTGCTGAGTAACTTTGTTTTTCTCTATTATGTGGAACCAAGCTGTCTTGGGCTGCCCCCATAGCATTACAATGTTGAAATGGATTATGCTCTGCTGATATAGAAATCTCCTATCCATTGTAAGGGAACTTAACACACTGGTGATAAGTAGAAGGTACTTCTTGCATTTCATGTATCCAAGGTCGACCCAATAAGATATTGTATGTGAGGTCTATGTCTAAGACTTGGCACATAGTGTCCTTTTGTATTGGTCCCACTTGAATTGGCAACATTATTGTTCCTTTAGATGATATTTCTTTGTCATCATATGCTTTGATAGTGATCTTTTTGTGTGGATCAATAGATTGCTTAGAGAAGCCTAATGCACAGAT
This sequence comes from Cryptomeria japonica, assembly GCF_030272615.1. NCBI lineage: Eukaryota > Viridiplantae > Streptophyta > Pinopsida > Cupressales > Cupressaceae > Cryptomeria > Cryptomeria japonica. Next base: position 320,452,716 of record NC_081406.1, on the reverse strand, counting down.
AAGTTTTAAGGTATAGATATTGAGTCCAGCTCCTCCATCTATTAATACTCTTTTGACTTGATGCTTGTAGACCAAGACTTCAATGTGGAGTGGAGTATTATGTAGATGGCTCAATGAGATATTATCATGCTCAGAAAAAGTGAGGTTATGAGGCCCTATAATATGAGCTACCATGGCTTGGAATTTGTCAGCATCCAAATCTTGAGGTACATTTGTTTCCAATAACGCTTGTTCCAAGATGTCTTTGTGTTTTGGTAAAAGTTTCAGCAACTCTAGTATGGATATTTGAGCAGGAGTTTTGCACAATTGACTGACTAGATCATATTGAATTTTGGGTACAGTGTTTGCTATTAACATATGCCCTTTCAAGACATTTTTGAGCTCTGGTTGTTACGTTGACAAATTCATGTTCACGCTTGTCCTTGATTGTGATAACATTGAATTGATTGTCCTTAGCTGATATATGATTGATGGTGTTATTGTATATGTGATTGATATGGGCTCCACGTGTATTGTTTGAGGTTGAAGCTCCATCTTTGTTGTAGTTTGGAAGAGGATTTTTGAAGGCTCCATGGTCACCATTTGTCTTGAGACCGTCGACTGTTAAATCACCTCTATCAATCATGTCTTGAACAATGTTTTTCAGTCTCATGCAATCATTTGTTTGATGACCTTTGTTGCGATGAAAATCACAAAAGTGAGAGTCATTCCACCAGGGTGGTTTGATTTGTGGTTCAAAGTTGCTGATTGCTGGTAAGGAGATAATTTTGTTTGCCAGGAGTTCTCTGAATTTTGACTCCAAGGATTGTCCTAGTGGTATGTAAATGTGTTTTTGAAAGTTGTTTATGTTGCCTCGTGAATTTGGATTAGGTCCTCGATTGGTGTTATTGTTTTGGGTATTGTTTGCGTTGAGTTGATCTTGATTGGTATTCAGTGTATAAGTGGTAGTGCCTTGATTAGCACCTTTGGGATTCTTTGTAGCTTGAGGATTACTTGATAACGCTAGCACTGGCTGCTTGGATTTTGGATCATTTGATTCATTTCCTCCTTCATTTCCATTGTTTTTGTTTTGGGTCCAGAACCTGGATTTGTCTAAGTTGTTATTGTTTTGGTTGCTGTAGTTGGATGAATTTGTTCCTTCTTTGAAGAATTTCAATGTTCCTTTCTTGACACATGCCTCTTCTACTTGGATGCCATTCTTAATCAATTTAACAAAAGATGGTATGCATTGGAGTTTGAGTCTGTAACTCATCTCACTATTCAAGTTGTTGATGAAAATTTCCATCTTTTCCTTTTTGGGCACATCACGAGGATATCTCAAAACCATACGTCGCCAATGTTGAAGGAATACCATGAATGTTTCATTGTTTTTTTTCTTGGTATTACAGACATATAGCATAGTGATAGCATGTTGAATGTTATAGGAATATTGAGTTATGAATTTGTTTCCCAGTTCATCGAATGATCTGACAGGAGGTGTGATTTTGGATAACCATTCCATTGTTTGCCCTCCCAAGCTTCTTGGGAATAACCTCATCAAATAGGTGTCAACATGGGAAAATTCTAGACTCATGGTACAAAATTCCTGAACATGATCACAAGGATAGCTTTTCCCATCATATTTGTCAAATTTGGGAATATCTGAGTTTGGGGGAAAAGGTACCATGTTTAACCGTCTGTCAAAAGGATAAGGACAAATTTCAGTAAAGGAGTACCATACTGTTGTCCCTTGTTGCATGTCTTGCATTTGTCTTTGCAACATTTGCATTTGTTGAGTGAGAGAAATCAAAGGCGCATTATTTTGCCAAGGGAAGGGTTCTTCCCTTGTATTTGTTCTAAGTTGAAATGGTGTGTGGAATGATATGTTTTGCTTTGGGATGTCTTGCTCAGGGATATTTTTCTCAAGGTCACGTGCTTCTTCTTCTCTTTGTCGTTCTTGTTCTAAAAATGTCAATGTCAAAGTCTTCAAGAAGTTTAACTCCTTTTCTTGTGAGCATGAGTAGATATTTTTCTTTGTCACTTTCCATGAGTCTTTCCAAAAGTTTTTGAAATGAAGTGCTTTCTTGACACTCTTGGAGGAGTTCCTCAGAAATTTTGGTGTCCTCTAGATTTGGACGTTTGAAAGGATTTGATAATCTTCGATTCATGCTGGACTCTGGTTGCATTTCGCTTTGTTTGTTTTGTTGAGAGTGAGTAACAACAAGCATCTAATAAAAGATTTCTGTGATTAAAGGAACAAACTCCTCTTCGAGGTTTTGTTCAGGGGTTGGTGGTTCAAATCAGGGTATGTTGTAAGTGATGCACTCTTCAGGAAAGAGGGCCGGATTGATCTTTCTTCCTTGATTTAGGCATTGACTGAATGCTGATTTTTGACAGAATTCTCTACTCCTCAATGGTTCTTTGTCAAATTCATTTGATTTGTCTTGAAGATACAAGCGCATATGATGAAGGAATGTTTGATGAGATTTGAAGAGTTGACGATTGCTGTATAAAAAATTATTCTGTTTGGTAAGTTTCAGAGAACTGGGTTGTTGTTTCCTCAACTTAGTGTTATGATAAATACTCTTTCTTCTCAGAATGTGAGGAGTAGTCATACATAGCTGATCAATGGTTTCCTTTGATTTGTTTTGGATTCAGTTTAGCTTGTTTTGGAAACTCAAGTTTTACTTTATCAAAATGAAGGTTTAGATGCCCCCTAACAACAAAGTATGTCAAATGATATGGAATACGAGTTTTCCCGATACGGAAACTCGATTTGACAACTTGGAGTTTTAAAACAAGTGAGTTTTGGGATAGAAATCCATTTGATTGAAGGACCTATTTGATACTTGTGATGATGTTTCCTGATTTTGATAGGAGAGATGTGTTATCTTGCGACTAGTTTTCAGATTTTGGACAACTTTGTTCGATGGAAAACTTGTTTTGAGAATAGTTTTTGATACCCTATTTTTGATTTTCCGTTTGATGAAGTTCAGGCTGAGGAAGGAAAGCTTCAAAAATGTTTTCAAATTTTTTCAAAAATGACCTCTGTTTTGCCCCCTGTTTTCCTGGTTTTGGCTACGTGCTAAGACAAAGACGTAGTGCGCTATAGAAAGTTCTCAAAGTGCTAAAGAAAAGGCTCCATGTGCTAAGCTGCCCCTTGTGACAGGCTAACTGGTTTTCTCTGATTTTGTCTTGGTTTAAAAGGTTATGTGCCAATACGGGCCGCCAATGTGCTAACTGTTAAACCCTATGCGCTAAAGTTTAGCCTCTACGCGCTAAGCTGATGCTTCAACGCGCCAAACTATTTTCAAAATACACTACTTGAAACTGCTAGTTTTGGATTTTGATGAAGCGCTAATGTTAACACTTAATGCGCTAAGGTGAAGGTCTAATGCGCCCAAAGATGGTTTCTACGCGCTAAGAGGTTGCTCTTATGTGCTAAACTACTCTGATATTTTGACTTGGTTATTTTTTTGCAATTTTTGAAATTTTGCTTTGAGTTTTTAGTGATGATAGATGATTTTCTGAAGTAACAAATGAAAACACGACATTAAAGAGGCAACCATTTTTCTTAATCTAAACAATAAGTGTATGTTTTGCGAGGATGTGTTCAAATCCTCAATGTTTTGACCAGTTTAGATACAACATGCACTTCAGTTAGACTCTTTATTCAAGGGTCATAAGCAATATCATAGCCCACTAGTCTCGATACTCCGTCAGCTCAAACAACTGTGTCACCCCTCAGGGGGTGCCCATTTTTTTGCCTTTCGCCAGAAATTAACCCAAAGTGAATTGCTTCACAATTAAGTAGTTATCTTGGGAGATATATGGTGAGCGATCTTGGGGGCGGATTCTTCCCCACCCTTACACTATGACATTGCAAATGTCTGGATACTGACTCAGTTCAAAGTTTCTATGCTAAAGTTCATAATCAGGCTTCTTGTTCAGTTGTTAGTGATAAACTCCTTTAGGAGGCTTCCCAACCTTTAGAACAAAGACTTTATGTATCTCAAGGATACTGGGGGAAGGCTAATCGCTGTGCGTAACCATTGAAAAGGACTTTCATCACTTTCCACTTTTGATTATAGTGGGTTGGAACACTTGGCTTCAAAGACATTTCCCACTTAGGTTGTTCCCTTCACACCAGCCAAAAATGGCTTTAAGATTTTTTTCAACCCCTCAGGAAGGCAGGCCTGCTAAAGGTTTAAATGCAGTATTACTGAAAGCATAAGAGTGGTCTGACTTTTTGATCACCCAGTTAAGGGGGGAGCATATTCCTTCCACTTTCAAGACAAAGCACACAAGTTCTTTTTAGCCTTTCAAAGCAGTGATTTGCTAAATCTATATGGAGATGTTGCTCCACGAAAATATGGTGTTTATTTTGTCCTTTCAAGGCAATGATTTTCTGATCTATTGAAAAGGAATCTGGTCAACAAAATAAATGCGATGTTTGGTCAACCAAAGAAATTGATCGAAAGGGGAAGATCTTCCCTCTTTAATTGTAAATGACTTTTGGACACGTGTGATTCTTTACTTTGCAAAAACTTAAAGTGGATCCTTTTATGCATCAAAGGATGGTGAAGTTATTTTTAAGCCCCTTTGCTTGTAAAACTGAAAAATTGCCTTTGTTCTTTTTAAAACCCAAAGTGAAGATTCTTCTCCTAGAAAAGCAAGGAAAGATTGTTTTGTGGTTCTTTTTAAAGCCCAAACAAAGTGAGTTCAATTTTATCCAACAAGAATTAAAAAAATTTAAATTTTAACTAACTTAACTAAGTTAGTAAAAATTTAAACTATTTATGATTCTAGAAATCAAACTAAGCTCCCATCTGCAAGAAACTGTCAAAAACCCTGCAAAATACCAAGTAAAACAATTAGAAAAATCTTTGGATTTTGTGGACTTCAACAAAACTAATTTCAAATTTGGTTACAATTTTTAATTTTGCCTCTATCTGTGAAGCGCTACAAAAAAGACTGTATGCGCTACAAGATAACTAGGATGCACTACCGAACATACCTGATGCGCTGAACTGTTTTCTGAATGCGTTGCTATGTTATTCTCCCACGCTTGGACCTACAGGAAAATGCTAGTAGAAATGATGCACTAAGATATGGTCTACACGCACTAGGGAATGAGTCCCACGCACTAAACAGTGAGCCAGATGTGCTGGATGATTAACAAGATGCACTAAGGGATGTTCCCTACGTGCTGATTCCTGTTTACTGCGTACCTGCAAAAGTGATTATTTTAAAAAACTGATTTGATTAATGGGGTAGTGCCCCACGGTGGGTGCCAGAAATGTGTGCGGGAAAAGCATGTCGATGAAACACAAAATGTGAAAATGTGGTCTCAAAGAGGCTTGTTCACACACCCACATGACTTCTTGGTGCAAGTTATGGAGTCATGAAGAATGACTCAACTTCCCAAGGCTGGTTCCATGGTTTTCTATCTCACAAGGTCCCTCAAGCCAATGCCTTTGCTCTCAGATCACTGAGCAAAGTGGTTTAGGGATGATGAATGCAAGAACGAGGGATGCTTTAGATTGATTTGAATATGAAATGCATCCTATTTATGCATGATTCTACAAGTGCAATAAACTAGATTCTAAGATGAAAAGATTAGTAGCAATACTATCCTAACATGATATACTAGTTAATGATGATAAAGGAAATAGCCTAAAATGCTTGTTAGATTAATTCCTATTACAAAGAGAAGCTAGATGTATTGATAAATTTGAGCATAAATGAGATACTAAAGGTTTGCATGGATCCTAAAATGGAGGAATGAAAGCTCTATTTATAGTGAAAATAGGGCAATGGATGGTCAGGATTGAAGGAGTTAATCAAGGGTCAGGATTGAAAGTTAATCAATCCATGTTTACAATTCTCACCAATGAAATGGTGACAATTGTCAACAAGAGACTGCTTGAGAGGAGATGTAAGATGCATTAAATGCTTGGGAAGACCTCATGGTTACCTTAGGAGGTAAGGGTTAAGGTTAGGTTAAGGTTATCCAATGGATAAAGCTTTTACCCAAAGGGTAAACTCTTGTGAAAAGGTTAAAGGGATAACCATGGTCAAAGCAATGAATGCTTGATGAGACCCCTGGGTTAGATGAGGGTTAAGTTAGGCAAGAAGTCTCTAACCATGCCACTAAGGGTTAGTTAACCATTAATGAAGACTTTGGGGAAAAATTTGTAAGAGTCCTTCAAAATTTGGGGGTATTCAACAAGTTAGCTTGTTGAAGTTATAAAGGCTTTAATGTCTTTTGAAGACTTTACTCCAAATTTGATAAGTGACCTCCTCAAATTTAGGGAAAAGGAATAATGAATTAGTTTGGGTTAATTGATTAGGATTAGATGGATTCTAGAAGAAATTAGGAATAGGGTTAGGATGCAAGTGGGAGATGTAGGAAAATGCAAGTGGATGAGGGATAATAGGATTTAATTGAAATAAATTGCTTATTTTCAATTTGGTTGCAAGTTGGGAATTTAAATAAATTAGATTTATTTAATTGGGGTGGACTATTTAATTAAATGTAAATCCAATTAAAAAGTAGGGAGAAGGGATTTAATTAAATAAAATGATTTATTCAATTAAATGACACAAAAGGCTTAAGTGAATTTAACTAAATAAATTGAATAATTTATTTAATTAAATAGAAGAATGTGGATGATTTAATTAAATTAGATTTAACTAAATAGAGGAATGAGAATGAAATTAACATTGAATATTCATTTAGGAATATGGTCATTTTTATACGTCTACACTATCAATAGAAAAGTTATGAGTTCATGAGAGGAAGAAGAGAGAGCATGAATATATGCTAGATGTGTTTATCCAAGTGATTCATGCGAATAATGGTGAGAGAAGACATGGACTCCATGATGAGAAAGGACATGTACTACTTTCCCCTAGATGTTTTTATCTAGGTGATCCATATTAGGGAAGAGAGTAGGAATAGTCTAGCTATTTTTAGCTAGCTCCACTCATCCTCATGCATGTGTGCAAGTGATGTCTGGTTTCAAGTGTATAACACCTTAGGTAAGACTTTTTTATTTTCGAGTGTGCTTCAACATATTTAAGACATGTAATATAAATGCAAATTCCAAGAGGCGATTGTGTGTGCAAATGTGTAAATGCCAAGTGGCGAAGATACATGCCTGGTTTCGAGGACATCCAGTGTAAGACTTTGTTGTTTTTAGTGATGTGTAACCCCATTTAAGATATATATCAAATGTTGCATCTGGTTTTAGGTGTGAAGCATCTCACTCTAAGAGTTTTACTCTAGTTCCAAGGATGAACACCCCATTTAAGACATGCAAAAATGATATGCAAAAAGTATAGTACAATATGATACAAAGGGAGTGATATGGGTGCCCCCCCCTTAAGATGTCAACATAGTTCCATGTTGATGTCTTAAGGAATATTAGAGACAAGGACACCATCCTTCAACACCAAGGAGATATCCTTTAGGCAACAATGTCATAAATCCAAGCTAGAGAGGGAATACTCTTCAAACAAGGATAAGAAAGTTGAAAAATAAATATCTTGCAACAAGTGTAAAAGAGATCCTTGGAGGAGAAGAGATCTTGATCAAAAGACATCTACCTCCAAGAGGATCTATCTTGAACAAACATAACATCTTTTACCAAAAGAAAGGAGATCAAGAATTCATACCTTCCTCCCATTCCTAAGTGAAAGGGATTCTTGATGAAGGATGACACACTTTTGACCTGACGTGAGGGGTAAGTTTATGATAGATGTGTAGACACTGAAAAATATCTTTTTCATCATGTACTAATTATTCATCCTAATTAATTAAGTAATTCTCTAATTATTTAATTAAGCTAATTATTCTTGTAAACTAACTCAATCATCATTCTTCATCTTATTAATTATTCAATTTCTATTCTCTAATTAATTAATCATTTAACCCCTTTCTCAAATATTAATTATTTAATTAATAACAATCAATTCCTTAATTAAATAATCTTTATTATTTAATTAATCCCATTTCTAATGTTTAAATAATTTAATTTAAATTATTTAAATTAATTAACTTAATCCCTCCAATTCCCCCCAAATTCAATTTTCAAATAATTCCATCTAATTTCATTTCTATCAAATTCACAATTTCCCAAATGTGGATTTCAATTAATTTCATCTAATTCCAAATCATCAAATTCACTTTTCACCAAACGTGAATTTTAGTTAATTTCATGTGCATTTCAACATTTGAAAGTCCAAATCAAATCCAAATTGAAAATGAAAATCAAATTCAACTTCAAAATCCTACAAGCACATGTTGAAATCATAACTGATTGAGCAAATCAGTTAACTATTTAGTTAACTCAATTAACTCCTCAGTCACCCCTTTTCACTCTCAATCACCTTTTTTGTCTGATCAATCAATCCACTTATCTCTCCAATCCATTCAGTCATCTAATCAATCAATTTAGTCAATTGAGAAATCTATTCACTCCACTATCCAAACTATCTAGTTGACCACTCAATCAAATGAGTTAACAAATCAATCAACTCTATTAACTGATAATCTAATTCAGTTCACTCCCAATTAGGACTTGAGTTCAAAATCCCTCCCCATCTCTCATGAAAATATATATAAACAACATCAATTTCTCAAATCAAACTAGATCACACTCTTCTAAGGAATTGCCAATCTATGTAGGAATTTTAGTGCAATACCTGAGAGCCACCCACACAATTTCGGAGAAAAAAATGGAAGCACAAATCGGAAATAGGGAGTTTGAATTTGTTTAAAGATTTCATTTCTTTCATATTTGATATTCTATTGCGTTATGTTTGATTATAGTTGATTAGTTAAAGATTCGTGATAGTCTTTACCCCCTAATCAGATTTATAATTTTATGATGATATTCAAGCATGAGGACATTTGGTGAACTCGACGTGAACCTACAGTGACTGATCTATCTTTTCTCATTTTGTAATTTGCAAGAAGGTCGTACAAAACAAAAGAAAAAATGGAATGTGAAATTGCTTACACAAAAATTCACAATTGCACATATTAATGCACAATTGATGTTATTTTTAATTGCATTTGATGTTATTTTAATTCACATTTGATCTTATTTTAATTCGCAATTGATTTAAGTAGTTTGCAATTGTAGGCTTAACCTATAATTTTATTTTTTAGTGTCATTTTGGCTTTAAATTCATTTGTGAGATTAACCCATTTAAATCTTTTAATTCTGGAAAAGTTCATTTTTAGACATAAAATGTTTCTAACTCCATGGCAGGCAAGGCAACTTTCAAAATTTCAAGTGCAAGGAGGAAACAACACAATAGACAACTAAAACCCTATCAAAGGCTTATCAAAGTAGTATGACAATTTTGAGAATTTGAAGAGGGAGAGGCCATGACTTCATACCGTCAAACCATAAACAAAATCCTAGACAAATTCGACATTTATGATGATATCGAAGTAATGGGAAATCTCATATGGAATGACTTCATCGAAAGTGAAAACTTTTCTTTTCCATCTTTTTCTGCTGTCTAATTTTTTTGAAAGCTGTAGTTTATCTAATGCCCAATTGACCTAACAATAATTCACAAATGCTTATACAGAAATTCGCAATTGCTATCATTTTAATTCGCATTTGATTAGATAGTAATTCGCACATGAATAGATGTTAATTCATAATTGCTAGAATAGGTTAGATAGATTCTGTTTTAATCTTTTTGTCATTTTTTGTCATATTTCATTTTTTTCTGCAAACAAAAAAGTTGTAATCGAGAAGAAATTTAGGCTGGAAAGCCCACCATGTGTCAACTAACCTTTTATTGTTTCCTTGCAGGGATAGCTTAGAAAATCTTTCATTTTGGTGCATTTAAAATAAACCACAAACAATTTTCCTTTTGCTTCACAATTGCTACGAGGGATAAAATGAATACCATGTTTTCATGGAACAACATCTCCATTTAGACTAGAAAATTTTATAATTGAGGTTATAAAGAACATTGTTTTGCGTGTTTGTGAGGTGATAGGTATATGCTCTCTCCTTTAATGGGTGATCAAAAAACTAGAACCATCTATTTTATGCTTTCTTTCAATTTCATGCATTAAGACCTTTAGAAGGCCTACCCTCCTGAGTTGCCCTTAGGGCGCCATAAAGGCCGATGAGAGGGGAATGACCTAAGTGGCAATGACTAAAGCCAAGTAATCCAAGCCACTATAAATAAATGCGTATGTGATGAAAAACATATGCAAAAAGTTGTGAGGCCTCACCTTGACTCAGTCTGACATTCAGTGGATTTTATATTTTAGACTATTATGGATACTTTATTTTGATGCATTTTGAGACTTAGAACTTATATGATTTCAGGATTTGGATAACATTGCTATGATTTGATGATTCACTTACATGCTTTATGAGATAGAACACTACATGATTGTTAGATAGGATGATATTGCAATGATAGATGTCGTTATTGAATTTGTAGGACTTTACTCTGAATATAGAACTATGATGTATGTTTAGTTTATGTGAATTGGGATGAAATTGCTTATGTGAATTTGCTTGATAAAAGATGTATTCAATCTATGCAGATGAAAATTGTATGCAAGTAATGATGTGTATTGTTATATTATTGAATTATATTATATATGGATATTTGGAAGTACTAATGTGTAAATTGAGATGCGTAGGAAATTTACCATGTGACCATGGAAAATTACGGAGAATCAAAACCTAGACTTATGTATGTTCGTAAGCCAGGGGTTGTCTATTTGGAGAGACAACACCCCGTTTGTTTTGTATTTTATTCATAACAGTAATGCTGCATGAGTGTTAAGTGTTATTTAAATTTATTGTGTAAAAACCACAAGAGACAATTCCATGTTTTATTTTTGTAAAAGTGTTTTATTTGTGTCACTTGACACATGTGTGGATTTAAATTTAAATGTTTTATTTGTGTCTCTCGGTGGGAAAGTGTTTAATTATAGTTCTTCTTAAATAAAATAATGTGTTGTCATAAATACTTTGGGAATATAATATTTGGGGTGGTCAACTTATGTTTGACCCGAAAATAAACTTCAGAGGGGTTTAAAATGGGTTAAATGAACACCTAGGGGTAGTTTAATAGAGTTTCCTAAAGCCCATAAGGTATACCTAGGGGTTAGGGGTAATTTTAGGCAAGTTTCTACTTTATAATGATCTTTTCAATGCTTTAAAAATTGGCTTTTCTGAGTTGAGCGAAAATTGAAAATTAGAAGTTAAATCTAATCAGGATTTTTCCTTTTGGAATGAGAGTCTTTTTGCATTTTTGCTTTCTTCCTTCTTTTTTTTTGGTTTTTTTTTTAGAATCTTGTGAGAACTCTGTGAGGGAGCTTCTTAAGCAAGATTTTTGAGAATTAGAGGGTAATCACCCACTCTCCATTTTTGGAGATAGAAGAAAATTTGAAGAGAAAATAATGTTATGGAATAGAAAAAAATTGATTAAGGGTAGAAGGAAAAAGATTTGTGGATTGGGCAGCTCTTCGTCAAATATCATAATACCTTTAGGCAGATTAAGGTTGGTTTTCAGTTATTCTTTTTAATGTCTTCTTCTTGTTTATGTCTGGAAGTTTGTTGGTGTAAGAAATTTGTGTACTTGAAAGTTTGTGTTAGAAAATCTTTTGGTATTGTTGCTTTCTGATGTGTTGTGATTTGGGAGTTTTCTGAAGATCTCTTACTCTTGGGAGAGAAGAGGATCTTGAGGGTGGTAGCAATGACAACCCTCGAGTGAGAGACTCTCTTTGAGAGCGATCACAAGGGATCTTTGTTGTGACCCTTGCTGCATGGCCTGTTTGTGCAATGGGGGTCATAAGGAGGGATATAAGGCTAGAATGCCTTTGGGGGGCATAAGGAATAAGGGGTTGAGATTCTTGATATTATTATTGTGCCATGAGGTGGCTTCTTGTTTATTTCATACTTGCAGTTCTCCTCAGGGATTTGGTCCACTACCACCCATTGAAAATGTTCATCACCAAAGTGTGGTGCTGTGAAAGCCAAGTTGGGAATGTGTCTGGAATATCTGTATGCATTGCTTTCTATGTGTTTGCCTGTTTGTTACCCGTCTAGGAATTGGTTCTCCGAGCTCGGGGGTGGCTACCAGTTAGCCTAGGCTGGGAGGTGAGCACTCCGTGGTCATATTGTGTTTATTTATTATGCAGGAAAGTCAGGAGAAAGAGAATAGGATCCATAAAAAAGATACAGAAGATTATTATTTGAAGATACTTGAATCCAGTTGCAGATATTTGTTTTAAAATTGTTATAGAAGTATGCCTCATTCATAGAAAAGAGGAGCAAGTTGTAATTATTGAAAATAGATTTGAAGTTTTACTGTTGTGGCTATTCAAGAAACATCCTGTAAATTGGTAGAATATCTTAGAGTTGTTAAAGAAAAAAAAAAGAAAGCTTGTTTTATTTCTACTTCTGGTTTTTAGTAAAAGAAAAGTTATTTTGAGTTGCATGCAAAAGCTTCTTTGTATTATGGAAATAAAAAAAAAGAGAATAGCTTTCAATTAAAATTTATCTATATTTTACTTATGGCAAAGTAGGAGTTTATTTATGCTGAAAGATCTTAAGTACTTTAAAGAAAAATAAAAAAGAAAAGATGTTTTATGAATATATTTTATTTGAGGAAAAATCAATGAATCTTTTTATTCTAGAGTTTATATTGTATTTCTTAAAATGTATATTATAAATTGTATTTTAGTTAGTGTTGATTAAAGAGCTTCTCATATATATATATATATATATATATATAAATATAAATTATATGTATATATATATATATATATATATATATATATATATTTCTGAATTAACTTAATGCTTTTCCCTTTGTTATATTAGTTTAAAATTTTTGCATGTAATTCTTTTCTTTAAAAAAATTATATATATATATATATATTGAAATATATTCACCCTTTTTAAACTACGATTATAAATTTATATAAATATAAATATATATATATATATACATATAAATATGTATATATATATATATTTATATATATATATATACATATATATATATATATTTATATATATTATATTTAAAAAAAAAAAAAAAAAAGGAGATGTTTTTGGGTCCACGCGGACCCCACTATGTGTACGCACAGTGAGGCCGCGCGGCGCCCACTGTGTGCACACACAGTGGAGCCGCTTCGGCTCCCACTGTGTGGACACACAGTGGACGGCCGCGGCTGTCACTCTGTGGCCACACAGTGGGGAGCCGCTAGCGGCGCCCACTGTGTGGACACACAGTGGTGCCGCAGCGCCCACTGTGCACCCACACAGTGGCGACACGGCCATACCCGCCTCCGTTCTTCGTAACCTGCAAACAAAAAAAAAGGGGCCGCCAAGGGGTTTCGGCCCAGCAAAAATTCTCTGTTAAAAAAATATAGGGGATAAACCCTAGCCCGGGTGGGGCTAGGGCAGATGGTTTTAAAAAAAATAAAAAAATATGATATTTAGGTTTGTAAATACTTATATAAGAAATTAGAACCCTAACTAGGGTTGGAGAAAATATGGATTAATATTTAGAAAGTTAATGTGCTTTTGAATTAGAATTAAAATATTTAATATATGTAATATATATATATGTATCTATATATATATATACATGTATATATATAAATTCTGGTCATAATTTTGGATTAAGCAAATAATAAAGAGAAATTTAAAAATAGTTGGTTAGACTATATAGTCATATTGGAGATTAAATTAATTTTTCTCTTACTTTTCTTTAATGCGATTGATTTAATAAACCTAAAGACTAGGTATATCAAGGAGATAAAATTAAACCAGCTAATTTTCCGCAAATAATATTTAACAATTTATCGAAGCTTGGTTCATTTCAGAACTAGCTCGAATTTAAAAATGGAAATTTCATTAACGCTTGTCGTGTGAGCGAACTTGTTAATTAAATTAGTATGTTTTAAAAAAAAAAAATTTGTTCCGTTTTTGCCCTAAATTTTGGGCATGACAAAAGTGTTACATGTTGTCACAACAACGTTATGCCTCCATCGGTGCCTATACGGTACATTAAAATTTGTAGAGCATAACCTCTAAAGACTAGGAGATCTCCCTCAACGGAGTGTAAAATACTGCTGATTGTGACCACTCGAACAAAACCCTTTCTAAACACCTTAGAAATTAGAAGCCCAACTGAGTCAGTAACTAGACACTCATATTATCATAGTGCAAGGGTGGGGAAGAATCTGCCCCCAAGACACTCACCATATATCTCCCAAGATAATGAGCCAATTGAGGAGCAATCCTCTTTGGTTTAACTTCCAGATAAAGGCAAAAAAATGGGTGCACCTTAGGGTGTGATAGGGTTGTTTGAGCTGACGGAGTATCAAGATGTGGGTTGTGGTAATATTTGTGATCTTTTGACATTAAGAGAGTCTTCTTGTTGTGCAATCGATTGACCAATTACAATGAAAACAAAATGGGGCCTTGAAAAAGACTCCAACATTCATTGGGATTTGAAAAAGTTCCTTAAACAAGTATTCTTTCTATGTTATTATTCTTTTTGATGTGTGTGCTATGTCTTTGCTACATGATAAAAAATTCAAGAGAACAACCAAGTTTTTCATATCAACATCAAACAAAAGTTTCTCAACTCAACACTCAAGAGTCAAAAATTCAAGAGAACAACCAAGTTTTTCATATCAATATCAAACCACAAGTTTTTCAACTCAACAATCAAGAGTCAAAAATTCAAGAGAACAACCAAGTGTTTACATCCAACAAGTTCAACAAATTGTGCCAAACATTCAAGAGTATGGAAGAAAATACTACTTCATGTGATCATAGGTCTTCACACATATAGGGAATGCATAGTTTTTGATCCATATCTAGCATAATTCTTCACAATTAGGAGAGTAAAAGTCCATAATTTGCATTCAACTTAGGATAGAGTCCGCCATTTATACTCCTCTTAAGATATAGTCCTTACATAACACATCTTAGTACCCAAATTAGTTTGCATAGTTTGTATTAAATATTCATCATAGTCTGTTTCATCATGGCAGTCTTAAGAACATATCCTTTGCATGGGTCTAAAAGGAGATGGTGATTTTCCATTCGAACAACCCAATCTTGGACTAGACAATGGTCAATTAGAGATAATTGATGGTTTGGACAATCTTGCTTGGGAAGTAAGAATTGATCTTCCATAATATGAAGTAGAAGTTGTCATAGAAAATGAAATCCGGAAATTTGTCCGCCTTGATGCAAAGTTAGCAAAAGAAATCAAGCAGCAAAGAGAACAAGAAGAGTTTCGACAATTTGTCAAAAAACTTATGGCAGATGTTCCTCAGCAGTAATATTAGAGGGATATATTTATTCATAGATTGCATACATAGTTAAGTCATAAGTATTACATCCATATCAATCTACCATTTGCATTTAGGAGATCCTAGTAAGTCATAGAGTGTCAAGGTCACATGACAATAACAAGATAAAAAAAGGCAAAAAATCAGATGGATCCGAACAATGACCCATAATATAACCCAACTTGGAATATGAACACAACCGGAAGCTTAAGATCTCAATCAAGAAATAGAGCTTTGATATTGACATATCCTAATAGATTACCAACAATAGAAGAGATGCAAATAGGGTTAACACAAGAGGAAATAGAGGCATCTCAACAAGACCCTCAAGTCTTAATGATAATCAACACTCTTATCAACAACAATAGAGAGAAGTATCTATCTCTCTTGATTCAAAATGGTGCAAAGCTGCCTCCTAATTTCAACATCTCCACAATAACACCACCAAGGGTGATAGTGAATCTAAATGCGACATAGATGTCCAATACATCTACAACAACAAATCCTACACAAAGTGTTGCTCCAAGCACACAAATGGCTCCAACTCAAGCAACTATAAATTCTACACCAATGTTAAAGTTTACTCAAACAAGGTTCCAATCAATGCCCATGTTCAAATCACAAGCCAATGGTACTCCACAAGTAACTACATTGGTATTGTTGGTGTAAATAAATATTCATCATGGATGTTATTACACTTTACTTAAGTTAACTTAGGATAATGCATCTCTTCGTAGTTTGGATTTGAGACACTTAGGGAAGTGTGCACATAGGGATATAGCTCGTAGGAGAAATTCCACCTTTTGTGGTCTTATTTTGTTGTTACACTCCACATTCGGTGGGTCATCCACCTCTTGTGGAATATTATATTATTTCTCCTACCTACCCCTAGTATTTCTTACCTATCCTTGTTTCTCATTGAGCCACATGGCATGATTGTGTGCTCGTACATCCATATGGCCTTGCCTATATAAGCAGGCCCATATTCATTGTATTGGTTAATCTAGTTGATCATTCCCATATTGATGAGAATACAATTTGTTCTGATCATTCTTTGTCTCTCTTTTATACTTTTCATTGTGTCGTTGATCTTGGCAAAATCTCACATGGTATTAGAGCCATTGGGGCTTCATTGATTGGTTTTTGGAGACATCGTGGAAGGCTTCTATTCTCAGATCTGAGGGATTGCATTTTTTGGAGGCATCTTAGAGCTTTTTCGACCTCACCATTGCATCTGGGAGGTCATTTCCATAAAAATTGAGTATAAATTCGACCTATTTTGGCAAAAATCGATTTTTGGGTGTGGAGGAATTTTTTGCCCAATTCGGATGGTACGGTATGAAATTTTCGGATTTTAAAAAAATAAAAAAATAAATTATTTTTTTCTGAAAATTATTTTCCAGTTTGAAAAGTCTTTTTTTCTAAGAAAAAAAAAAAAAAAAATTCGAAAAGGCGAAAGGTTTTTTTCAAATTTTTTTTTTTTTTTTTGGGGGGGGTCCGTGACCTACCCCCCCACTATACTTTGGCCGCTGTACTGTAGGCTTTGTTGCAGGTGTCTCCATGCAACTTTGGTGACCTTTGGCGACAGTCTCGCCGACCCATCCAACAGCAACTCCTCGATGACAGATTTGCCCACAGCCTACGGTAGCCACCATAGCCTGCAACAACCACCACAACCCACGACAGCCACTGCTCCGCCTGCATCGGGAACTGTGACCTCCATGCCGCTACTCATGTCGACCCCTCCACGCAACCCCTACAGCTCCTCACCAGCTACCGCCTTTGATAACCTCCAATGATCCTAGCTGCCGTTGCCGTTGCCGCTAACTGTCACTGTCGCCAACTGTCGCCTTCGGCCCTGCTGGTCTCACCGGCTCCACAGCTTCGCCCGCCACCACCAGGCTCCAATGCCTCCTACCGCCGACAGATTTCTAGCTACTAGATTCTGGTGACCTCCACCAGCCTTCCGGTTGCCACCCACCAGACCACTGATGACTGCCAACAGGGCCTGCCAATAGTGCCATGCAGGCAGCCCTGTCACCTGCCCCGTCAGTAGCGTAGCCCAGTCAGCACCACCCATATTTTCTACACAGTCAGCTACCATGTAAGCACCCAGTTTAGATCTCTTGCATTATAGTTTGAGTCTCTGTTGGCCTTATTGAGGCAGTTGTAAAATTGAAATCAGAAGTCCACTTTGCCATTTTTCGCAAGTGGCCCATTGTACACGAACTAAGTATAAAGTGCCAAATCATCACTTTTGGGAGTGGGGGGGTTCTTTTATTGAGTGAATTTAGGGGGGTGTCTTGTGTGATTGTGCCTCTCTTTCCTTGTGTTCTTTCATTTTTGTTGCAATGAGTCCTCATAAATTTCCACCTTTAACTCCACACAATTATGCATCATAGAAAATTAAAGTATGGAGCAAATTAATGAAAAAAGGTCTCACGCATTACATAGATAGAACAATAGCAGCACCACTTGATCCTAAGGCTGATCCTAATGCTCAGTTAGAATGGCTCACTAAGAATTGCATGGCTCTTGGAACTTTGCGTAAGTATGTAGCAGATGACCTCATCTTTCATATTGAGAATTGTACTACAATCAAAGATGCTTGGGATATGTTTTAGAAATTGTATGGTCAAGTTGATGAAATCAAAGGTTACAAGATTGACAATGAGCTCACCAACCTAGATCCCAAGAGTTTTGATACAATCCAAGATTATGTCACCAGAGAAAATGAGCTAAGAGCAAAGCTTAAGGATTGTGGAATTGACAAAAAGGATACTCAGTTGATATTCAACTTGTTGGACAAGCTTGCACTAGAATATGCAACATTTGTGTCTAGCTTGCAAACTCATCATTTGACAATGGGGAGTTCCTACGTTATGCCTTCATTTGATGCTTTCATAGAAATGTTGATATTGGAACAATCTAAGTTGTTGAGCATGGGGCTTCTCAAGTCTTCAAAGTCCAAGGCTTTAGTGGCTAATCAAGGGAATCAAGGATTCCAAGGCAAAGATTTCAACAAAAAGAAGAAGCAATCTAAGTCAAAGATGCAATAGGAAAAAGGGCAATCATCCTCTCCATCACAAGGTGATTTTTCATCCTCTCCATCACAAGGCGATTTTTCATCCTCTTCCAAGAAGGGGACACCACCTAAGAAGGATAAACCAACTTGTACATATTGCAAGAAGTATGGTCATGATGAAGATCGATGCCACACCAAGAAAGTTGATGAGTTGACAAATCTTCTTAAGCAAAACAACATCAACTTGCCATCTGCCTACACAAAGAAGGATTCATCTCCTTCCTCTTCCTCACAGTCTAAGGGAAAAGGGCAAGCATTTGTGGCTACAACAGGTTCTTCACAGCAATGGATACTTGACTCAGGTGCCTCATATCACATGGGTTCTACAAAGGAACCGTTTTCTTCATTAGAGCCATCTAAGGTACCTCACATTTACATAGGTGATGATACACAAGTTGAGGTTGAAGGGAAAGGTTCAGTTGACATGGATGATGAAACATTTGAGAATGTTCTTTATGTTCCTAAGTTGTCTACCAACCTTCTCTCTATCTACCAGATCACTCACTATGGGAATGGGAAAAAGGTTGAGTTTACACCTAATTCAGTTGTGGTAAAGGAACTTGATGATGATGCCTTGGTAGCAGTGGGACAAGTCAATGACAACTCAAGGCTTTATTCATTCTCCCACTTTGTGCCAAGTTCTCCTTCTAGGGCCTTGCCTAATCATTCAAATTCAGAAAGTAAGCTATGGCATGAGCGGTTTGGTCACCTCAACTACCACTATCTTCAGAAGCTCAACACGAAAGACATGGTCACAGGTCTACCTTGAATCAGTTTTTCTAAGGGTGTATGTTCAGGTTGTTCCATGGGCAAGCATCCTAAGGAGAAGTTTGATAAGGGGAAAGCTTGGAGAGCTTTGGAAGTTCTTCAACTTGTTCATAGCAATGTAGCAGGTCTATTTCCAACACCTTCATTTAGCAAGGCCCGCTATGTCCTCACCTTCATTGATGACTACTCTTGCTTCACTTGGGTCTACTTTCTCATTCATAAGAGTGAAGTATTTGACAGATTTTAGGACTTCAAGACTCGTGTGGAGAAGCAATCCAGGAAAGTGGTCAAGATTCTTCGTATAGATAATGGAAGGAAATATGTGAACAAGAGACTTGAGGATTTTTGTATATTTGAGGGGATTGATCTTCAGCATTCTATAGCATACACTCCACAACACAACGGAGTTGCGGAGCAAAATAATCAAACTCTCAAAGAAATGGCTAGCTGTATGATACATGCACGTTGTCTTGATCCCGCCTTTTGGGCAAAGGCTATCAATTGTGCCTTACACATCTAGAATCGGGTTCCTCACAAAGCTTTGCAAGGTATTACTCCTTTTGAGGCTTGGACTGGTAGGAAACCGATTGTGAGCCATTTCAAAGTCTTTGGGTGTCCAGCATGGGCTCGCATACCTCCGCAAAAATGCAAGGCATTGGAACCTTAGAGTAGGCCTTGCATATCTGTTGGATATCCTGAGGGTGTTAATGCATATAGATTGATGGATCCTGAGACACATGAGGTGTTTATTAAGAGGAGTGTTCACTTTGAGGAAAGCTCTCCTAGCTTAGCCTCTCTACCTCCTCCACCTTCCTCCATTGTGGATAGTGATGCTAGTGATTTAGATGATGAGACTCCTTCAACTCTGACTTGCAGGGTCCACTTGTAGTTGAGGAGCCTCATTCTCCACCTCCACCTAGACCTCGTTGGGCTCGACAGACACTTGAGTCAGCGGGTTCTCTTGTTGGGGATCCTTTAGATACATAGAGGACTCGATTACAACATTAAGATCTTCCACATTCATTCATTGCTACTGCTTCTGATCCACAGACATTTCAGGAAGCATCAGGGGTTCCTGAGTGGGACCACAATATGGAGGAAGAGTATAGTTCCTTGATGAGGAACAACACATGGGATTTAGTCCATCTCCCTAAGGGGAGATAGATGGTTCGATGTAAGTGGATCTATCGAACCAAGTTTGCAGCGGATGGTAGTGTGGTTAAGTATAAGGCTCAACTTGTTGGGAAAGGTTTCTCTCAAGTTCCAGGTGTTGACTATACTGAGACCTTTGCACTCGTAGCCAAGATGAACTCCAGTCGCTTGACACTTTCTATTGCTGCAGCTCATGGTTGGGCTATATATTAGATGGATGTGAAGAGTGCTTTTCTTCATGGGGATCTTGATGAAGAGATTTATATGGAGCAGCCACAGGGTTTCATCCAGGATACTTCCTTGGTTTGTAGACTAAGGAAATCTCTCTATGGCCTTAAGCAAGCCCCTAGGGCATGGTACGCCAAGATGGATTCCTATATTCTCTCAGCAGGGTTCACCACGTGTCATTCCGATCCGAATGTCTACATTTTGTGACAAGATGACTCTCACTTGATACTTGTCCTCTATGTTGATGATTTGATCATTACAGGGAGCACCACATCCATCATTAGCAGGGTCAAATGTGCTTTGCATGATAGATTTTCTATGACTGACTTGGGTCTTTTGCACTACTTTCTTGAGATAGAGATTTCATAGTCACCTTCCAGGATTACACTATCGTAGCCCAGGTATGCTATTGATCTACTTGCATGCTTTCATATGGCTGATTGTAAGCCTACACCGACTCTCTTTCTTTAAGGAGTCAAGCTTGAGGATCGATTCTCTTCTCCACCAGTTGATGCCACATTGTATCGTCAGCTTGTGGGAAGTCTCATCTACTTGTTTCATACATGCCCTGATATTTCATTTGCAATTGACATGGTTTCCCGCTTCATGCAGGAACCACATGAGCTTCATTGGAAAGCCGCCAAATGCATCCTTCATTACATCCAGGGTACACATCACTATGGGATTCACTATGCAGTAGGCACAGGACTTCGCTTGGTTGGTTACACAGACTCCTATTGGGTTGGCGATCTTGATGATCGTAAGTCTACTTCAGGTTACAGTTTTCAGCTTGGTTCAGGCCCCATTTGTTGGTAGAGCAAGAAGCAGCATGCTATTTCACTCTCTTCGACTGAGGCTAAGTATCGAGGAGCTATTAACACAGTGACTGAGACCATTTGGCTTCAACAGATTCTCACAAAGTTTGGGTTCACCACTCCACGACCGACAGTTCTACATTGTGACAATCAGAGTGCTATTGCAATCTTGAAGAACCCGGTCCAACACCAGCGGACCAAGCACATCGAGATCCATATGCACTATATCCAAGAGCTGATTCAGGAGCAGGTCATTGATTTTCAATATTGTCTTACAACGGAGCAAGTTGCAGACATATTCACCAAACCTTTCATTGAGAGTAAGTTCCAGCAGTTGCAAGCTCTCTTGGGGGTGCGAGATGTCTCATTAGGGGGGTTGGCTGACTTCTCCTTCCTCTCTTATGGGGGAGACTTTTTCCTCTTTGAGGTTTTGTCCTTCTTCTTTGAGAGTCTTTTTGTACATTCATCTCTCTTTTGGGGAGGAGTTTTTTCCCACTGGGTTTTCTCCCTTTCTCCATTTGTGAGAGATTGCATTGCATATTTTTGCTTGAATTTGCATTTTGTACATGGGTACCTATCATGGCCTAGTAGTCGGGACCCATCTTGCATTGTTGAATTGAGTCTTCATTCCCCTAAGTTGCACTTAAGGGGGGGTGTTGGTGTGAATAAATATTCATCATGGATATTATTACACTTTACTTAAGTTAACTTAGGATAATGCATCTCTTTGTAGTTTGGATTTGAGACACTTAGGGAAGTGTGCAAGTAGGGATATAGCTTGTAGGAGAAATTCCACCTTTTGTGGTCTTATTTTGTTGTTACACTTCACATTCGGTGGGTCATCCACCTCTTGTGGAATATTATATTATTTCTCCTACCTACCCCTAGTATTTCTTACCTACCCTTGTTTCTCATTGAGCCACATGGCATGATTATGTGCTCGTACATCCATATGGCCTTGCCTATATAAGCAGACCCATATTCATTGTATTGGTTAATCCAGTTGCTCATTTGCATATTGATGAGAATACAGTTTGTTCTTGTTATTCTTTGTCTCTCTTTTATACTTTTCATTGTGCCCTTGATCTTGGCAAAATCTCACAGGTATCAGTTGGATTTGCGACTAGTAGCCAAGGGATACAACATGGACATACCAATCCCTTTGGGTCTACTCAGGCTAACATAGTACCTCATTTTACTTACTTCACAACACCTAGTAGTTATTTCAATACAGTGCAAATTCAAGCATCTTCAACAACGCCATCATACACCACCACTCCACCATATGCATTAGGCATACCTTTGACACAAACGTAAGTTTTGACTCAGCAAGTCCAAAACTTACAAAAGCAAATGGTGAGCATGCATGCAAGCAAGGACAATAAAAGCTACACAATGCAAGATCTCAGGCTTTATCCCTATGATAGATCTCTATATATTCCACCCTTTCCTCCGCACTTCGAGACATCTATGTTTGATAAATACAAAGGAAAGGGAGATCCAAGGGATCATATAAGAGAAATTTTCACATCTTGCATATAAGTGGCACATGAAGACACTTATCTACTAAGACTATTTCCTAAAAGTCTTGGAGAGCCCGCATTAGAATGGTTTTGACATCTACCTCCTAGAATTACTTCATGGGGAGAGTTAGAAGAGTTGTTTATCTCAAAATTCTCTCATAATATAGACAATCCGGTGAGCTTGATAGATTTGTGAACCACAAAGAAGAAAGAAACATAGACCTTTGCTATGTTCTTGCAAAGATGGAGATAATTGTATAGAAGGTATCCAAGCAATATACCAAAGGAAAAACAAGTGGACATATTCAGTGAAAACCTCCTTCCACCGATCAAATAACCTTTGCAAATGCAATGTTTTGATACATTCAAGGATATCACAGAAAAGGTCTCAAATGTGAGAAGGGATTGTTGGAGAAAGGTATCATTAAAAATTATAAAGATTCAGGAGCAATCAACAATGCAAATGTAGATATACCTAAATTTTGGTCAAGGAACAAGAATCTTACAAATGATGGTGTAGTTGATGCGAGAGTGGCCAATAGAGCTCAACCCACACTTATCATTACAAGGACCAAACCAAAATGTGAACCAGTCACAAGCAAATAATGCAACTACATCCACTACCAATGTAGTCCAATCCAATGTAGTTAGACCTCCAAGAAATATGGCAGCAAAAATAAATTTCACACCTTTGGGGGAACCTATTGATGCTACTCTAAAGAAGCTGATACAAACAAACATGATCACCTTGCCAGAAACAAGACCATATGAACCAGGTCCATTCAAACCAGCCAAAGGAATGACAATGATTTTTGTGATTATCATCATTCCAAAGGACACAAAACATCTAGCTATTACAAGCTCAACAATCTCATCTAGGACCTCATAGATCAAGGTGATGTAACAATAGATATAGATAAATGATTGAAAAAAAAGACACATATCATATATAAAGATCCTTTTGTGAAGCATAATCAAGGACAAGCACCTACAACAAAAGGAGAAGCATATACATCAAAAGGATAGGACAATATGACCAACTAGACCAAGGTTGCATACTTATACAATCAATGCAATTAGTGAAGGAGATAAAATGGTTGCAACCATCTCCATCAACCCTAGAAACATAGATTGTGCAGTGGTAACCTGTAGATCCAAAGTCACATTACAAGGAGTACCTCCTTAGGCACCTCATCAAGCAAGCAACTTTAATATTATGGATCAACTAAAGAAGACACCCACTCAAATATCACTCTTTGAGTTACTCAAAATTTCACCAACTCATAGAGCAATTATGGACAAAGCATCGCAAGATTCAATTGTATCTAGGGATATGGATGAAAGTTACACCTACAACATCTTCTTTGCATATTAAGGATGTTGGTTGTGGGGAATACTCTATCTCTAGTACATCAAACGTCAAACAATTAACTCTTTCTCTGAGATCTTTTGGAAAACCTTAGAATACAATGATGAAACAAGATAAAGGAAAGGAGATAGTCAAATATTCAGATTCATGCTCCTTCATCAAATGGGGAGACTTAGAGGAAACATTCCTAGAAGAAGATGCCAATCACTGGCTATATAGAGAAGAGTATGACATGACAATATCCCGCTTACCCTTGGATCATTATGGCAATGGTTTTAAAATGTTACAAAAACATGGTTATGATGGTACCACAGGCTTGGGACTACAACAACAAGGAACATTAGAGCCTGTTCTATCTCAGGAATGTTAGGCAGTTCAAATAACTGGAAGAGAACTAAGAGGCGGGGGGGGGGGGGGGGGGTGAATCAGTTGTCACAGATTAACATAACATTTAGCAATTGAATCTATAATACTGAAACCCAAAACATTAATACCAGAATGCTTAAACCAAATACCGGAATATCAGTTAAACCAAATAAGCATACACAATAATTAGAGAATAAATACCATCCACATGACACCAAGATTTATACGTGGAAAACCCGGTTAAGGGAAAAACCACGATGGGAAGCCTACCCACAGTCAGATAATACTTCTACAGTATGTGAATTACAATTGAGGGGCCTACACTTTTAGGAAGGCCAATAGCCTAGAGTGCACTGGTCAACACAAAAGGAGTCTCACTAACTACAAAGAAATCCAGACTACAATCCAAAGAAGTGATTGAACTGCAAATATAACATCTCCTATGCCTGAGTATAGTTCCAATTAAGCTCAACACTAGAGGACTAAATCCTCTTACATAGACCCAACTCGATCTCCAATGATCGACCAAATCCTGTGCCTGAATGATATTACATTATTCGCACATTACATATCCATTTCCCATTTCCTTGACCATAACCATGATGATCTACAATGAGATCTTACATCATATATATACAAACCCTTGACCATAAACAATCAGGTTGGCCACCAGATAATAAACCAATTACATAATTACAAAACATGTTAGTCTTAGACCAAAGAAACAATATTCAACCCATAAGACATCCTGGAAACACATTGAGAGGTCCTATCCACATGTTACATTAAGCTGGTCCATAAACTAGATCAACCGGGACCCAATATAGGTCCACACGTTAAAGCAATAATCTCCATTCACCAAGTCTCGAACATGATCACCAACAACATCCTGAAGCTCCACCAGAAGTTGCACCAACACCGAGCGAAACCCTCACCAGTACCACAAGCCAAGCTTCCAAGCAAACAGGATAACATCTGATCACTAGACCAAAACCAACTGACTGAATATGAACACGAGTATCAAGAATAAGCCAATTCCATAACCAAATCATACCAGAGCATATCAAATCATGCCGGATCCAAACCAACCAGAAACCACTCATCCTATTAGGACCAGAAGGGTGCCGGTAAAGCATCCAAAACATCTAGTATTCACATCAATGACAAAACATCAATGCAACACATAATTAATTCCACCAAATGGCCAACAATCTCCCTATTTGGCATTCATGGCAACACTAGATGTGAAAACATCTAATTACCAAGAAATGCCACATAAGTCTCCCCCAATGGAAGACAACCAACAATCTCCCACATAAAGATATAGCAATGAAATTTTGAAACAAAGACAAAACTCCCCCTGTGAATGATATCTCGGTAAAGCTTTGAATTACACATATATCTCCCCCCCTAATGTATAGAACTCTCTTTTTTCTTTTTCACATATCTCCCCATAATGTATACAACTCTCTTTTTTCTTTTTCACATCAATATCTCTCCCCCTTTGACCAAAAATTTGACAAAAATATCAAAGCAAAAACATAAACCACAAAATACAAAGCTAACTACTTCCCCTTAGTAGTAGCATCCCCACATTAGTGTCAAAATGAGAAATATCTCTAATAATGCATACCGGACTGATGCCAAAAAATATCAATCAATTCTCTGTTGGAGGGGAAGAAAACCCTAACTTGTCTCTCAGGTACTCAAATGGTTCTTTAGGCAAAGGTTTAGTGAAAATATTTGCAATCTGCCCTTTAGTGTTCACATAAACCAGTCTGACTTCATTTTCTTCCACCTTCTCCTTCAAAAAGTTATACTTGATAGATATGTGTTTTGTCTTAGAATGAAATACCAGATTCTTTGATATGTCAATAGCAGTAGAGTTATCACAGTGAATAACTATTGGTCCAATGCAATACACTTTGATATCCTTCAACATTTGCTTCATCCATAGAACCTATGTACAGTTAGTAGCAACAACAACATACTCAGCTTTAGTAGTAGATAAAGAAGTACATGACTATTTCTTGTTGATCCATGAAACCAACTTAATTCCAAGAAAGAAAGCTCCATCGGAAGTAATTTTCCGGTCATCAACATCTCCATCCCAATCAACATCTATATATGCACATAAAGTAAAGTCATCATTCTTAGGGTACCACAAACCATATTCTAATGTACCTTTCAAGTATCTAAAAATCCTTTTCACCGCACTCTCATGATTTTCTCTAAGATCACTTTGAAATCTAGTTGCAATACAAACATCATTCATTATGTCAGGCCTAGTTTGAGTCAAATAAAGAAGACCTCCAATCATAAATTTGTATCTTGTAGAATTTACCGGTGCAGAAACATCTTTCCTTGTCAATTTCTCACTTGTAATCATAGGAGTACTTAATGTTTTAGAATCTCCCATACCAAATTTCTTCAAAAATTCCCTAGCATACTTAGTTTGATAGATGAAAATACCTTTGTCAGTTTGAGTAATCTGCAAACATAATAAAATTTTTATTTCCCCAATCATAGATATTTCAAATTCTTTCTCCATATTCTTAGAAATTCCATTCACAACTTATCTTCACCTCCAAAAATAATGTCATCAACAAATACTTCAATAATCAGTATATCATCATCAATGATCTTATAATATAAATTACTGTCAGCGTTACCCTTAGTAAAACCAAGCTTCAAAAGATATTTATCCAACCTTGCATACCAAGCTCTAGGTGCCTGTTTCAATCCATATAAATATTTCCTAAACCTGCAAACCACGTTTGTATCATCTGAAAGTGAAAAACCATCAGGTTTCTCAATATAAACTTCCTCATCAAGATCCATTCAAAAATGCAAACTTAACATCCATCTGATAAACCTTGTAGTTCTTATGGGCAGCATAAGCAAGAAAGAATCTTACAGCTTCAATCCTAGCTACAAGTGCAAAAGTCTCTCCATAACCAATTCATTCCTTTTGAGAATATCCTTTAAAAACCAATCTAGCCTTATTCCTTACAACTTGACCATCCTCATTCAATTTATTCCTAAAAACCCATTTATTTCCAATAACATTCTTATTTTTAGGCTGGGTAGCTAAAGTCCATCTTTTTCTTCTCAATCTGTTCTAATTCTTCTTCCATAACTTTCAACCAATATTCATCATTACATGCTTCAATTACTAATATGGGTTCAACTTGAGAAATTAAACATACCTCATTAGTTGCCAGTCTTCTTCTTGTCATCACTCCATTGTTCTTATCCCCAATGATATGATATTCTGAATGATTCAATCTCACATACCTAGGACTCTTCTGACCGTATGTTCCTCTTCCCGGTTCTTCAGTTACTATTGAATTTTTTGATACTACTAGAGTAACTGGTTCAACACTTTGTTCCGGTAAAGGTGGTATTGGTTCAGATATAATCATTTCCATTGCCGATTCCTTCTCATAAACTTTGATTTGACCTCTATTCAGCTCATCCACCTTGACATTAGCACTCTCCATAATTCTCTATAATATCTTGTTATAACATCCATATTTTTTGATTTCATTAGAATAACCAAGAAATATGCCTTCATCACATCTAGAATCAAACTCGCCAATAATACCATCTCTCCTGATATAACATTTACTACAAAAGATTATGAAATACTTAACTGTAGGTGTATTGCCAAATCATAATCCATAATGTGTCTTACTGGTTTCTCCTTTGATATGTACTCTATTGAATGTATAAACTGTCGTACTCACTGCTTCTCTCCAATAGATATGAGGTAGACTATCTTCCATCATCATTGTTCTAGAAACATCCAAGATAGTTTTATTCTTCCTTTCCATAACACCATTATGCTAAGATGTCCTGGGAGAAAAAAATTGTCTCCTTGTAACATGCTTCTCACAAAAGTTATTAAACTCAACGATGTGAATTCTCCACCATGATCTAACCTCAAACATTTAATCTTCAATCATGTTTCAGTTTTCACTTTAGACTGAAAGATTTTAAACTTTTCAAAAGCTTCAAATTTCTCCCTTAGAAAAGTAACCCACATCATTCTAGAATAATCATCAATGATTACCATGAAATATCTATCACCTTGAAAAATTTTAACTCTAGAAGGGACATACAAATAAGTTTGAATAAGATCAAGAACATTATTATATTTATCTTGTATACTCCTAAAAGAGGTTTTGACCTGTTTTCCTATTTGACATTCTTTACATACCGAATTATAGGGCTTCACAATCTTAGGCATATTTCTAACTGCCTTAGTTGAACTGATCTTTACAATGCAATCAAAAGTCACATGACACAAGCTCTTATGCTATAGCCAACTCTCATCAATTTGTGAAATCAAATATGTCTTCTCACCGAAATTGAAATGAAATATTACCTTTTGTCTGTGTACCGGTTACAATCTCCAAAGTAGATCTGTTAATGATTTTGCATTTTCCATCCTTGAACTATAATTGAAATCCCTTATCCACCAATTGTCCTACACTCAAAATATTATGCTTCAAACCTTCAACAAAATAAACATTGTTAGTATTGTTCTTACCATCCAATGATATAGTTCCTTTTCCTTTGATCATACATGCTTTATCATCTCCAAATGTAACCAGACCGCCATCAAATTCTTGCAAAGATAAAAACTTACCTTTATCTCCAGTCATATGATGTGAACATCCACTGTCAATTACCCATTCATCTTTATCTTCAATTTTAGCAGCAAGTGCCTTCTCTTCAAGTACATTCTCTTCCAGTGCTGAAACATATTCCTTCATATCCAAGAACACCAATTCCTTTCCATTGCGGAAACCACTAGCAGAGTCTTCTGCAAGTTCATCATCAGAGTCAGTAATACCTTCCTCATCCACTATGTAGCATGATTTTTCTCTATTTTTCTTGTACTTGTACTTGTTCTGATGTCCAGGGTTAGGCTTAAAAGATCTTCTAACTCTTTCTTCAAATCTTGAATTCCTTTCAGGACATCTAGATGCAAAATGACCAATCTTATTACATGCAAAACATTTAAAAGGTGTTTTTCCTTTATACTTACTTCCTATCGGTCCTTTAGGTACTCTTCTAGAAAATAGTGCTTCAAGTTGCTCAAAATCATCATCTTTTCTCTTCATATCATCCAATTCCTTTGCATATAAATCTTTTCAATCTTTCTTACCAGTTGCTGATGCAGATGCATGAAAAGAAGGTTCAGTCTTCACAGCTCCAGAAGGTCCAAATTTTTCAAGCTCAAAAGTAGACAATTTCACAACCAAGGTATCTTTGTTGACAAAAGTATTAGCCATTGTTCTCAACTCATTAATGGTAGTAGCCTTAATTTTGTAAGCCCGTGGTAGGACTCTTAGGACTTTAGAAATAATTTCAACTTCACTCATAGTTCCACCATAACAATCTCATTTACCCTTTCCATGAATGCAGTAATCCTTTAATCTTCTCCCATCTTCAGGTTTTCATATCTCACCCAATAACCATCAAGTTTAGAAATCTCCACTGTAGGGTCACCTTCATTAAGAGTTTCCAACTTATCCCATATAGGCTTTCCAGATGATTTTTTAGTTAATCCCATTATTTGTTGATCAAGAAGTGCACACAAGAGGGCTTCTCTTGCTCTATAATCATTCTCAAGCTCCTTATCCAAGTTTTATGAAGGAGGTTTGCTAGATGTTAGATTATGAGGTGTTACACCATTCTGTGTGATCTCCCAAATCTCATTGCCAAGACATCTTAGATGAGTCTGCATCTGAATCTTCCATACTGTGTAATTTGTTCCATCAAGCCTAGGAATATCTCTGCCAAAGATACCTCCATATGAGTTGGATGAACTTGAACTTCTAGTCTCCATAGGATCTTCCTCAAGTGGTTAATCTTTCTGAAGAGAGGACCAGATCTCTGATACCAATTGTTAGACAATTCAAATAACCAGAAGACAACTGAGAAGGGGGGGGTGAATGGGTTGTCACAGATTAACAAAATATTTAGCAATTAAATCTCTAATTTTGGAACCCAAAATATTAATACCAGAATGCTTAAACCAAATACCGGAATAACAGTTAAACCAATTAAGCATAAACAATAATCAGAGAATAAATACCATCCACATGACACCAAGATTTATATGTGGAAAACTCGGTAAAGGGAAAAACCATGGTGGGAAGCCTACCCACAGCCAGATAATACTTCTGCGGTAAGTATGCGAATTACAATTAAGGGGCTTGCACTTGCATGAAGGCCAACAACCTAGAGCACAATTCTCATCACAAAAGGAGTCTCACTGACTACATAGAAATCTAGACTACAATCTGGAGAAGTGATTGAACTACAAAGATAGCATCTCCTATGCCTGAGTAAAGCTCTAGTTAAGCTCAATACCAGAGGACTAAATCCTCTTACATAGACCCAACTTGATCTCCAATGATCAACCAAATCCTCTGCCTGAATGATATTACATTATTCGCATATTACATATCCATTTCCCATTCCCTTGATCATGACCATGATGATCTATAATGAGATCTTACATCCTATATATACAAACCCTTGACCATAAACAATTAGGTCAGCCACCAGACAATAAACCAATTATATAATTACAAAACATGTCGGCCTTAGACCAAACAAACAATATTCAACCCATAAGACATCCCAAAAAAACATCGAGAGGTCCTATCCACATGTTACATTAAGCCGATCCATAACCTAGATCAACCGAGGCCCAATATAAGTCCACACATTAAAGAAATAATCTCCATTCACCAAGTCTTGAACATGATCACCAACAACATCCTGAATCTCCACCAGAAGCTGCACCATCACCACTTATGCATATCATCAAAGATCTCCATCAAAGCTCTATCGGTGAAACCCTCGCTGGTACCACAAGCCAAGCTTCCAAGCAAACAAGATAGCATCCGATCACCAAACCAGAACTTGATAGTTCTGATACTTGATATAAGTACAGATCCAATAGCCAACAAGATGAGAGGGGGGGGGGTGAATCATACAAACTTAATCATCCATAAAAACATCAGATTCAACCTCAGTAACATATATATCAGTAATATAACCAAAACTGTTAAACATGCAAACTAAAAAGCATATGAACAATATAAACCTCATAACACCAGATTTAATGTGGAAACCCAAATAGGGAAAAACCACTGTGGGATTTCGGACCCACTAAGAAATATACTCTTCTAGAGTATGCTCGGTTAAAAGCAAATCCTGTTAAAGATTACAAACACATTGCTAGATGTGACCCGGTTAAGGGATTTCCCTTAGATCTGTTAGGATCTTCACTTTGTTAGAAGTGACCTTGTTAAAGGATTTCAAACACTCAATCAGAATGTCACCTTGCTAGAGGATTTACATATAAGACTGTTAAGTCCACTCGGTGAATAGATTTTCTGTCACTTTCACAAAATAACAGTAATAAAATCTATCTGCAACTTCACATCTAAAATGCTAAAGTAGATTCCTATTTGTTCAATACAATCTAGACATAGAACTAATCTTGTCTATCTGCTGGGCTTCTATACTCTGTTATTCTAACAGGTCTTCAAGCTTTTGTGCTCGGTAATCACTATGTAGCATCCCTGTGCATACACTTGCCCACATGCATTGTTTATCAACAGTTTCCTATTTATAAACAATTAGGTAACCACTTAATCTCCTTGATCACATTTCCCATGATCAATCATAGCCATCAGATCTTGAATCTTGTCTAGGTTCAATGCATCTTTCGATCTGAAAATGTTTTACCCCGCCTTGGAACTTGTATAATAGTCTTGGAACTTGTGCCAGGGTATTGCGGTTCAATCTGAGCTGTAGATCTTCATGCTGACTTTTCATTGCCTTAGATTCGTTAACAAACTTCTTCCATGGCTTACCAGTCATTTAATCCGCTCTAGCTCATCAGCTTCCTTCATTAAATACCGCATGTAAACATTTAATGCATTCTATTATAGCTTGGTTACAACTCGGTAACAACTCGGTGAATACTAAACTACACTCGATAGACATTTCGCCTTCATTAACCGATAGTGATAACCTTAGGGTTTACCGACTAGGTTCTTTGCTTGATAACATAGTATAGTATTAACCTTTACAATTTACAACATATGTATGATGTTAAAACAATCTAAAACATCATGATCTCATCATTGTCTGACTTGGTAGTAGTTGCCCATTGAATACCTTATTCATCCCCTTATTCATCATATTCTTTCCTGTGTCTTTTACCGACATCTTTATAATCTTCATATCATACTTCTCAAGATATGGCAACATCATACTGAATTAGAAAATCAATTTCTTGACACCAATGACAAAATATCAAGATAGTAAAACATCTTTAATCAGTTATATCCATAATCATCAACAACCTTCTCAATATCCTTAAGAAATGCCAACAATCTTTCATTGTCTGTTATAATGCAATATTGCCAACAATCTCCCCCTTTGGCATTGATGGAAAAACCAATTGATTTGACCTTAATAGATTCAGATTGCTGTGATTCTAAAATGCTCTCCCCCATACATTAGACTTCTCCTTATTTCTTCAGTCTACTTCCCAATCTATAGTCTACTCAGTTTGCTCTTCGTCTTCTCCCCTAATAGGTCTTCTCTCAGTCGTCTCTCCTTTATACTAGTCTTCTCCCCCTTTGACAACAATGCCAAAAAGTAAAGAACTAAAACACAATTTCTTTCTGTAAGAAGTGATTTCCTGCTGTTGTGTATTAACTGAGTCTCGGTCAGAGCATTTGTCTTCAATTCATGTTCCCTAAAGAATTCTTGTATTAATTCCTGTACACTTTTAGAAAACATCCTAAAGTGTATAACTCAGCATCAATTCCCAAAAGATATTCATTAGAGTCATCGGATTGATGCTTTCACTGAACTCGGTCAGTGAGTAGAAGATAGGGGTAGGACCCCTAACTTACTTCTGAGATATTCAAAAGTGTCCTTTGGTGGTGGCTTGGTGAAGATATCTGCTATTTGCTTCTTTGTGCTAACATACTCCAACACCACTTTCTTCTCTTGAGCTTCTTCTCTAAGATAATGATATTTGATAGATATGTGCTTTGTCTTAGAGTGCATAACAAGATTCTTTGAAATATTAATGGCACTAGTATTGTCGTAGAATATAGTTACTAGCTTGGTAACTTTCTCATTTATACCTTCCAACAGTTGTTTGATCCATGCAATGTTTGTACAATTCAATGCTGCAGCAATGTATTCAGCTTTTGCTATTGACTATGAGACACATCCTTGTTTCTTGCTAAGCCAACTCACTAGTCTTTCTCGTAAAAATAAAGCTCCTCCACTTGTGCTTTTCCTGTCATCAATGTTGCCTGCCCAATCAACATCAGTATAAACTTTTAAATTAAAATCATTTCCTCTCTGATATACTAAGCCATAATCCTCCATGCCTTTCAAGTATCTAAAAATTCTTTTGATTGCTGTCATGTGTGTTTCCTTAGGATCTGCAGAGAATCTTGCAATTATACCTACTGCATGTGCTATGTCTGGTCTACTGTGAACAACATATTGTAGTTTTCCAATCATGGATCGGTAGAGTGTCTCATCAACAAATGCAGATTCATCATTCTTAGACAATTTACAGTTGGTAGTCATAGGAGTACTTACTGGTTTTGAATCATCCATTCCAAATTTCTTCAAGATTTCCTTTATGTACTTGGATTGAGTAATGAAAATCTCATTTTTCATTTGCATTATCTGTAAATGTATAAAATACTTTATCTCACCGATTAATGACATCTCAAATTATTTGCTCATTTCATTTCCAAAGTTCTTGCATAAAGAGTCATTTCCACAAAATATAATATCATCAACAAATATGGCTGAGATCAGTATTCCATTTTCATCATTCTTCATGTACATGTTGTTGTTCTCACTTGTCCTTATAAAACCAATCTTAATCAAATAAGAGTGCAATCTTTCATACCATGCTCTTGGTGCTTTTTTCGAACCATATAAAGCTTTGTTCAATTTACATACCTGATCTTTTTTATTATCTTCAACAAATCCTTCAGGTTGTTTAGTGAAAACTTCTTCTTCTAATATTCCATTCAGAAATGCAGATTTGACATCCATTTGATATACCTTGAAGTTCTTGAAAGCAACATAGGCCAACAATGTTCTTACTCCTTCAAGTCTAGCAACAGGTGCAAAAGTTTCACCATAATCAATTCCTTCTTCTTGAGCATAACCTTTGCAAACTAGTCTTGCTTTGTTTTGAATGACTTCACCTTTTTCATTTAGCTTGTTTCTGAAAATCCACTTTGTACTGATTACATTTTTGTCCTTCGGTCTTGGGATTAGTGTCCATGTGTCATTCTTCTTGATTTGATCAATCTCTTCTATCATAGCATTTACCCAATCTTCACTGTTAAATGCCTCTTTTACTATTCTCTGTTCAATTTCAGATATCAAGCATGTGTTCTGTCTCAGTTTGTTCCTTGTCATCACTGGATCATCCTTATCTCCTATAATCTGACTTGGTGCATAATGTCTTCTGACATACCTGGCTAATACAGGCTTGGTAGGCTCTGCATGATCTTCTTCATCACTCGGTAACTGGATGTTCTCTTCATTTTCTTCAATAGTCTTCTCGGTAGGACTTCTTGGTTGAACATAGACAAATTCATCATAGTCTTCTGGTTCCTTGGAATTTCCTTCATCATTTCTTTATGCAAATTCATCAATTTTCACATTTGCACTTTCTACTATTTTGTTAGATGATTTGATCAGACATTTAAATGCTTTGCTTCTGGAAGAATAACCTAGAAATGTTCCTTCTTCACTTTTCTGATCAAACTTGCCATTTCTATCATCTTTATGAACATAGCATCTACTTCCAAAGATTTTAAAATAACTAACATTAGGTTTCTTATCATACTAGATTTCATATGGTGTCTTCAAAGTACCTTTCTTTAATTGAACTCGGTTCAAGGTGTAAACAGCTATGCTTATTGCTTCTCTCCAAAATGTTTGTGGCACCTTCTTTTCAATCATCAGTGTTCTAGCACAATCCACAATAGATCTATTTCTTCTTTCAGCTATTCCATTCTGCTGTGGAGTTCCTAGTGCAGAGACTTGTCTTTTAATACCATGATCATTGCAAAATAAGTTGAGCTCATCAGATGTGAACTCTCCTCCTCTATCTGATCTAAGACATTTCAATTGTCTTCCTATTTCATTTTCAACTCTTGCCTTGTACCATTTAAACATTTGAAAAGCTTATTATTTTTCCTTTAAAAACATTACTGACATCATCCTTGAATAGTCATCCACAAATAATATGAAATACTTATCACCATAATAACTTTAAACTTTCATAGGACCACAAAGATCAATGTGCACTAGATCTAAAATTCCCTTAGAAGTGTAGGACTTACTTGTAAAGCTTGATCTTGTCATCTTACCCATCTAGCATCCTCGGCACATAGCATTCTCAGGTTTTTCAAGACTCGGTAAACCTCTTACTCTGTGCTTCTTACTTATTTTGATCAGATTATCAAAATTGACATGACAAAACCTTTTATGCCATAACCAAGTATCATCAATCTTTGCATGCAAACACTTATTCCGAGTTGAGTCAAGGTGAAATGTATGACCTTTTGTTTGTGTCCCGATAGCAGCTAACTTTCCATTCTTGTCATGAACTTTGACAATTCCTTTCTGAAATTCTATTTGGTAACCTGTGTTATTTAGTTGCGCTACACTCAACAAATTGTATTTCAAACCTTCAACCCAATAGACATCATTGCATCTTGCATTATCAAGAAGTGTTATAGATCCTTTACCTTTTACCGGACATGGTGCATCATTACCAAATCTAACATAGCCTCCATCATAATCTTCTAATATAACAAACTTGTGTTTATCTCCTGTCAT
This sequence comes from Cryptomeria japonica, assembly GCF_030272615.1. NCBI lineage: Eukaryota > Viridiplantae > Streptophyta > Pinopsida > Cupressales > Cupressaceae > Cryptomeria > Cryptomeria japonica. The sequence continues at coordinate 320,416,124 of NC_081406.1, read as the reverse complement.
ATGATGTGAGCACCCACTATCTATAATCCAAGAATCATTAGTGTTTATGTGAGATATTAGGGCTTTTTCTTCATACCTTTCTTCATCTAAGCCATCCTTGATAGCCACATAAACTACTTCCTCTATATCAGTCTCATCTGATTTATCATCGTTAGATTCCTCATCAACTATTAAGCATGTCTTTCTATCTCTTCTTCTAAAGTCTCGGTGTCCTTTGTAATGATTATCTTTCTATCTGTTATCTCGGTAATCTCTCTTTTCAGTAAAATCTTTGTTAGGACAGTTAGAAGCCATATGTCCTATCTTATCACAATTGAAACATTTCAAAGGTAGTTTTCCTTTATACTTACCTTTGCCTCTCGATAACCTTTTGGCTAATAGTGCTTCAAACTCTTCTTGCTTTCTGATTTCTTCATACAGTTTGTGTACTTCTTCCATGTTCTTCCGAAATCTTTCACTTGCTCCACTGTGATCTCCTTTAGAGTACTTATACTTTCTTTCATTGTAATCATTAGATTCATCAAGATGAAAAGAACTAAATGCAGATTCAACTTTATTTACCGAAGATCCACTGTTATCAAAATTACTTAACTCAAATGCATGTAGCTTACCAATAGTAGCATCCAAAGAAACTGGCATATTAGGTACAGACCTCAATTCATTGATTGCAGAGACTCGGATTGCATAAGCTGGTAGAAGGGTTCTCAACAACTTACTTGTTATATCCTTTTCTTCAATAGTTCCACCCGCTCCATTGATTTGATTGACAATCTCCTTTAGTCTTGTACTGTACTGAGTTATGTTCTCACCTTCATTCATCCTCATATATTCAAGTTGTCCTCTCAGACTGTCTACTTTTTCTCTTTGAACATGTTCATCTCCTCCATATACTGATATGAGCTTATCCCACATTGCCTTTGCATCATTGTAGCCTTCTAGATCATTAAACTCAGAATCAGTCAATGCAGATGTTATTTCAATCATTGCTTGAATATGTTCTTGCTTCACCTTTATCTCTTCCATAGTCAATGGCTAGGTGCTCGGTGTAACAAAATCATTCTCCAGATAGTATACAACATATTCTCCAACTCCTGATAGATGTAGCCTCATCCTTTTCTGCCATGTAGAGAAACTTGACTTGTTTAGCTTCGGTGCATCCCTCTTATACATCTTTGGATCTTTAAAATCAAGTGCCTTTAAACTTTCCTTCCAGAGTCCAAAGCTCTGATACCAATTGATAGTTATGATACTTAATATAAGTATAGATCCAATAGCCAACAAGATGAGAGGGGGGGGGGGTGAATCATACAAACTTAATCATCCATAAAAACATCAGATTCAACCTCGGTAACATATATATCAGTAATATAACCAAAACTATTAAACATGCAAACTAAAAAGCATATGAACAATATAAACCTCATAACACCAGATTTAACGTGGAAACCCAAATAGGGAAAAACCACTGTGGGATTTTGGACCCACTAAGAAATATACTCTTCTAGAGTATGCTCGGTTAAAAGCAAATCCTGTTAAAGATTACAAACACATTGCTAGATGTGACCCGGTTAAGGGATTTCCCTCAGATCTGTTAGGATCTTCACTTTGTTAGAAGTGACCTTGTTAAAGGATTTCAAACACTCAATCAGAATGTCACCTTGCTAAAGCGTTTACATATAAGACTGTTAAGTTCACTCGGTTAAGAGATTTTCTGTCACTTTGACAAAATAATAGTAATAAAATCTATCTGCAACTTCACATCTAAAATGCTAAAGAAGATTCCTATTTGTTCAATACAATCTAGACATAGAACTAATCTTGTCTATCTGCTGGGCTTCTATACTCTGTTATTCTAACAGGTCTTCAAGCTTTTGTGCTCGGTAATCACTATGTAGCATCCCTATGCATACACTTGCGGGCATGCATTGTTTATCAACAGTTTCCTATTTATAAACAATCAGGTAACCTCTTAATCTCCTTGATCACATTTCCCATGATCAATCATAGCCATCAGATCTTCAATCTTGTCTAGGTTCAATGCATCTTTCGATCTGAAATTTTTTTACCTCGCCTTGGAACTTGTATAATAGTCTTGGAACTTGTGCAAGGGTATTGCGGTTCAATCTGAGCTGTAGATCTTCATTCCAACTTTTCATTGCCTTAGATTCATTAACAAACTTCTTCCACGACTTACCAATCATTTAATCCACTCTAGCTCATTAGCTTCCTTCATTAAATACCGCATGTAAATATTTAATGCATTCTATTATAGCTCGGTTACAACTCGGTAACAACTCAGTAGACATTCTGCCTTCTTTAACCGATAGTGATAACCTTAGGGTTTACCAACTAGGTTCTTTGCTTGATAATAGAGTATAGTATTAACCTTTACAATTTACAACATATGTATGATGTTAAAACAATCTAAAACATCATGATGTCATCATTGTCTGACTCAGTAGTAGTTGCCCATTGAATACCTTATTCATCCCCTTATTCATCATATTCTTTCCTGTGTCTTTTACCGACATCTTTATAATCTTCATATCATACTTCTCAAGATATGGCAACATCATACCGAATTAGAAAATCAATTTCTTGACATCAATGACAAAATATCAAGACAGTAAAACATCTTTAATCAGTTATATCCATAATCATCAACAACCTTCTCAATATCCTTAAGAAATGCCAACAATCTTTCATTGTCTTTTATAATGCAATATTGCCAACAGAACCAACTGACTGAATATGAACATGAGTATCAAGAATAAGCCAATTCCATAACCAAATCATACCAGAGCATACCGAATCATGTCGGATCCAAACCAAACAGAAACCACTAATCCTATTGGGACCAGAAGGGTGCCGATAAAGCATCCAAAACAACGAGTGTTGACATCAATGACAAAACATCAATGCAACACATAATCAATTCCACCAAATGGCCAACAAGGAAAACCTGAAGAATCAAGGGCTAAGGTATAAGCATGTTACAAAAATAATAGATGCAAGACAACAAGCACTGGATATACTAAATAAGCCAAGCCTAGCATCACAGTATATACCTTAGATTCAATTATACACATAGAGACTCCCTTCTTCATCTCATAGAAGAAAGAAAGAAACAACATATCCTAGTACAAAATCAGATGGTGAAGATCTCATATTTATTTTGCAAGAAACTAATGAGACACCACCTAACAGTATGGTGCCTGAAATAACGTCACAAGAAAATGTGGTGGTAGAAACTGGATCACCACATGCAAATGTGGCTAATCCTTGGATTCTGTCAATACTTTTACCAAGGGAAACAAGATTAGCTCCACCAAATGAGTCAAATGAGGAAAGATTGCAATGTCTAATACCAAGTTTAAGAAGAGCTTTCACCACACAAGGAAGATCCTCAAGTGAAGAGAAAGTTCTATTACAAGAGCAAGATGAGATAAGCGACACAAATTCAAACAGTGGGGCATATATAGAAAGTATGACAGATTCTCATGACTATGAGTTTATATCTATTCAAGATAATAGCCCACGAACAATAGACACAACAAATGACATTGTCTATGAATATGTTTGTAATAATTATATTTGGATGTTGTCAATCACTTCTCTAGCAGACGAAAGCAAAGATTTACCCCTTGTACATTCACATCTAATTTCTTGGGGGCAAGAAGAGGAAAAACACTTGAAACCATCAGATCTAATAACCTAACCATATGTGGAAGACATCAAACTCCCTTTTCAAGGAGATTATAAAGAACCAATGTAGGATGATATAATTACAGGACAAGATCTCACAACAAAAGAAAATCCAATGCTAATAGAGTAAAACTCCCCAATCCAGGTATGTGAGATTGTGTCATTACAAAATATGATCATAATCAAGTATGTATGATGCAAGAAACTCTTCACTCAAAGAAAATTGATTGGCATCCAATTGACTGAGAATCCCAAGTGCTACCATAGCTAGAATGGACCAATAATGACAATACCATAGCAGAATTTTTGGGTGAGGAGACTGAACTCCCCTATAATGTCTATATAGTGGGATTCACTTTAGAGGTGGATAGGATAACATGAGTAGCTCTGACTAAATAAGAAAAATGAGATTCTCTATGAATGAAATGAGATAGGGGAGATAGGGCCTCTTTGTTCCAAACATCGGGTTTGGAAAACTATTCGATATGGACTAAAAGTCCATCTGGAAGCTGAATTGGTTGGTTGCATCAGACCCAAAAGGAAAAAACCATTGCCATAATATTCTCTATGCTGATTAATAAGGCATTGTCATTCTTCCTTGATTTCGATGTGTTGTGTCCGATATCCCATGTCTATCATGCTTAGACATAGATTCTCCAAATGGAGTCTCTCTCACCCTAAAAATAGAATAATATGAGACTTCATACACCTCAAAGGTCATAGAGAGAAAATAATTCTTTTTCAAGATCCTCGTATTGTTCTCATTATGTTTGCCATTGGATGCCCATGAGATTGACCATATTAACTATATCTATAGTTCAAATCAGAGAAAACTTCATCTTTGTCATGCTATTGTTCTCCCAAATCACAGAGTAAGACTCACCCACACCCAGACCAGCCAAATGAAACTATCGGTCGCCCCATATCATAGCCCAATAGTCCTCCTAGGACTTAAAATTCTGGCATTATGATCCAAAAATAAATAGTAGGGAGCTTCCCGCTCCTAAGTATTCCCTAGTCACCTACTAAAGTCTTCTCTATATCCTTAGTTAGAGCATTCACATCTTTCATACGGATAATTGTTCAGATCCCAACTTCATTTAGCTCCTCCTAGAAGGATTGTTCGGTCCATTCTAAACCACCAGTTACCCGACAAGTAGGTTCAGGCAACATTTCTCAAAGACATGATACTTGATAATGAGGAACATTATATGAACAACATAAAGCAATGGAAAGAAAAGGTAAGTTCAGAAAATTCTATTCTTTCACTCCCCAATGCTAGAATTGATATTACAGAGGAAAATGACATTTGTGAAATACCGTTACCAACCACACCTCAATAGTTATAAAATCTACGAAACGAACAACGATTTGCAAAATGCTGCAAAATCATGGGGGGGATCCACTCCCTGAACCCATGAACAATATACACCTAAAAAGATTTTACATCGAAGGGATGGGTTCATTTAAATTTTCAAGTACTGCATTGCATTGCATATCTCCATTTAAGAGTGCATCATAGTTGCTTTTGTTTCATATTGCACAACATCTAGCTACATATCATTATTGCTTTTGCATATAGCTACATCAATAAACAAGGTGATTGTTTGAGTCATTCACTTGTCTGCACTGAAAGGATCGAAGGTTGTCTCATTTCCTAGATACTTGTTCATGAAGTTTTAAGAGGTCTTTACTCATTTATCTCCAAAGTCACCTTGTGATTGAGCTTTATCCATGGTTGAGTAGAGGTTTCACCATTGAGCCTTGTTACCCAAAGTCTATCAATCACTATATATCACACATTAATCAATAGCTTTAAGTCATTACAGATACTTAGTTGGTCACGTGGCTAGTGAAAAATTCAATATTCTTCTTCAACACCTCTGTAATCGTCCTACAGAAGTAGGTTTCATTACTTGCAAGTCAAGGCAGGAAAAAAAAAAGAAAAAAAAGAAAAAAAAAGAAAAGTTATGCCAAATATCCATCTCAAGGAAAAGTACCACAAATATATAACTGAAATATCATACAAAAATTGTTGGAATCCAAGAACGCTGAGAGGGGGGGGGGGGGGGGTGAATCATGTTCTGCCAAAATGTTTAATTTTATAACATGCATTCACCAACCGATAAACCAGTACATATATAATTGAAAGAAGTAAAGCAATCAATGAACCAATCACACAAATGAATACCATAACACAGAGAATTTATACGTGGAAAACCTCAAAGAGGAAAAACCACGGTGGGATTTGTGACCCACAATATCAATCCATTGGCCATATGCAAATATATTACATAATATGGGGGCCTGCATATACAGGAAGGCTTATCGCCTAGAGCATACTTCTCAACACAAAGGATTCTCATTAACTACAGTCACTTTGAATAAGAAAACATAAAATTGAACTCATTTAATGCATCTGCTATGCCTGATTGAGTTCTGGTTCAAGCTCTGACTGTTCCGGTTCTGAAACCCTAAACCCTTACTAGAATAACCTTCGCATCCAAAATCATCTACATATCATTACACAATATTGATCTCATACATAAATGACCTCCTACACATGATCTTCACATTACTAACAACACTACACACACATATATCAAAAGTGATCTAACAACTAACCTATATACCCTTACAATCCTTCATGATTCATGTCGGCTTACATAGATATTACAAAATGATTATACATGTCGGCTCATTACATATATACATAAATAAAAACATAAATTGCCGATTTCTGGATCTCCCAATGATGTTAGCCTCCTATACCGGTACCCATAGAATCCTTCCTACCAATGAAGATACCTGTTGGTGCCGGTGAAGTGTCTGCCAGTGAAGTACCAAACCAAAGAATGAAGCCAGAACATGTTTCCATCAATGACAACATATGAAACCAATCAAATGAGTGTCAATTTCCAACAAAAATGTGCAATAAATCTTGACTAAGGGAACATGCGAGTAACTCCATCAGAGCTATGGATTCTTGTTGGCAATGGAGCAATATTCGAGAGATTATGGTGTATAACCTTGTCGGAGCCCTAAAAGCTTGCTAGCAGCGAGGCTCTATCCAGGTTTCTTTTGAAGTCAGAATAACATAGTATCTAGCCACATAGGATTCCAAGGGTCTTTGATGGTTATAAGATTCTGAATAAACTCAAATGCACACACATGGGCAAAAGTGGATCAAAGTTTCAAGAATTAATGGAAAAGTTTTTCAATCCCCCATTCATAAATCTTCATTACATAGTGTGTTAAGAAGGGATGATCTATAGTCTTCTGAGAGTGGATAGAGCTCCTATCTTTGAAATGTTTCACACCTTTAATTCAAATAAGTGCATTTCAGAATGAAAGACGCATACACTCACCCTTGTTCGAATAGGAACTTCATCTTCATCTTGCATCTTGCATTAGCATAACTCATATCAAAAAGTAATTGTCTCCATATACATTGCCTAAATCATCATGTCATTATAGATATGCATACTTGGGGGCATAACTAAAAAAATCCTAAAAATTAGATAAAGTCCTAACACAATCTTAAAAATCGGAAAATGATCCTAAAAAAAAAACAATAAAAAACATTTAGATAAAATCTTCAAAATCCAAAAACATTTGCAAAACAACAAAATAAAAAACATTAAAAAATGATCCACAAAACCTTAAACATTGAAAAAACTCAAAAACAAACTAAAAATAAAAAAATCAACCAAACTTGCAATAAAATGTGTCGTGAGAAACAAATACCCTAGCAGATATCCAACAAATACTTCGCACAAACTTCAACAAAGGATATAACTATCTTATCAAACATTTGCAACCAACCTAATCAAGTCTTATCAATCATTAATATCCACATCAATGTGATCATTATCATGTCTTAGAAAAAATCAGATACACCCGACACTAGACAGATCAGTCTTAAACAAGGTCCAAAACTTCTAAAACCAGACATTATCAACTATCACATCAAACAAATCAAAGCAAAGGAACAGTCAGTTTAGTTACTGAATTTTGTCTAATTTGGTTTTTATCTTTTATCAATTGATGAAGATCATGTTTGTATGCTACTCAAGGATGCCAAAAATGACTAGAGGAGCCATGATGGGCATGCTCCTTTACTTTTTTTTTTTTGTGTGTGTGTGAACCAATGAAGTTCTAGGACAATTTCTCGAGTGGCTGTCTGTGATAGGAGCATTCAACTTGTGATTGCCACACATACCTCGACCCCTAGCGTAATTCCGAAAATGGAGGGTTCATTCCTTGTCTGCTACGTGCTTGTTTCTTGCAGTGAGATATCTATACATCTTGGTTCCTTATACCTTGGTGTACCAAGCTTCATTGTTACATAATAAGGCTCAATGATGATAATGTATTGCACTACAAATAAGGCAAAGAAGAGTACTCATCATATCATTCCTTTCATATCATATCAATTTTGTTTTCAAGTTAAGACAGTTGATTCTTCATTTTCTACTATCTCTTCATCATCTAATCCAAATCTATATTTCTTACTAAAACTTCTTCTAACTCAAGAGGCATAATCAATTATGTATTCTATCACAATAAAAACAAAAAAAGTTTTAGAGAAAATGGCAAACGATTTATTAATATTGGTGGCCTCAAAAAGATTTGATGAAATTGTTGAAGATGAATTTGGCTACAACATAAATCTGGATAATGTTAATCACCATTCAATAGGTTATTTGTGGGAGAACTCAATAGATCATGTTAAAAAAAAAAAGTCATTAGGTTATGGCAAGGAGGTTAATGCAAAAGATTCTACTTGTAACACGGTAAAGAAGAGTACTATCATTGCTGGATCAGTAAATGCAGAATAAGATCTAGAGCACAATACAAAAGTTGAAAATTGCTCTCACCAAGTTCAAAATCAATGGTGGGCCTAATGAGAATGCTAATATAGAATAATTTTTATATGAAAGAATCATGAATCCCCACAAACTCGATGCTATGGCTGAGGAGGATCTGGATCATGGTTCAATCCTTGCTATTTTGGTACTTGAGGATGTAGAATATGGTACAAACTTTGGGAATCCCTATCAAATGATAGGGAAACACATATAGGATAATGCCACAAAATGCAATGAAATGAAATATGTTACTGCCAAGGGAATGAATAGGCTGCCCTTAGGAGAAAAGGAGATCAACAAAGATTTTGATTTAGATGCCTCAAAGAATAGGTCTATTAACAATCACAACCAACATACAAAGGGCTCTCTGCAACATGAGAAGGAAGATTTTGATTTATCACAAACCTTGTCAATTAAACAAACTCCTTCCACACCTTCTGCAAACAAGAAGACTCCCAAGTCGAGAGGTAGAAAACCCAAGAGCACTAAAATTAGAGAGTAGATTGAGGCAGGTACGCAGTCCACACTTGACGAAAAGTTTTTATCCACAAAGAGAATGACGAGGAGGACCAAGGGTTCTCCTTGTCTGTAATGAGGATAATCTCATGGAATGTCAAAGGTATTAATGCCTTTGACAAGAGACATAGGATCAAGAAATGACTTGATTCTTCTCAAGTAGATGTTATATTACTCCAAGAGTAAAAAATTTCTCATGACAGTTATAAACAAATAGTAGGGAAATGGGCTAGTTGGCTGTCAGTACAAGTGCAGGAAGTCGGTGCATCTGGGGGTCTCATTACATTATGGAATCCCAAAACTACAAAATTACAGTTGGTCAAGAAAGATGTGCAGTGGCAATTGTTAAAAATTCAAAAATTTTGATCTTGCATTTTATTTAATTAATGTTTATGGGCCAACCTCTACACTAGATAAAAAAAGGACATGGACTGCTTTAATTGTTGTCATACAATAATATGCAGATCTCAACATTGTCTTAGGTGGTGACTTTAATGCGATAACATCACATGCTGAAAAAATAGGGGGAATACTTCCACCTATTAAGACTATGGAGGATTTCTCAGCATTCATTAATGATAATGCATTACAAGATGTTGCCCCACATAATGGTTTGTATACATGGACAAATAGAAGGGCTAATTTTCTTCAGATTGCGGAAATATTGGATAGGTTTGTTGTGTCACAATGTTGAAAGATTCAAGATTTCACTCTTTCATAAGAAATCTTTCCATATATAGGTTCAGATCATTTTCCAATCTATCTTAACATTTGTAGGTCATCAATATTAACAAATCATAGACATTAACCTTCCTTTAAATTTGAAAGGATGTGGTTTCACCATCCTCACTTCCAACCACTATTAAAGAAATGGTGGTTCTCCTCTCCATATTGTGAAGGCACTAAGATGTTCCAGTTCTTAAAAAAAATGTAGTTTGTCAAGACACAAATTAAAACATGGAATGCCCAAGTTTTCAAAAACATATTTGCTCAAAAAGGCATTGTGGAAAGGGAGCTTGTTGAGGTGAATGAGTAGATTATTAGACATTCGTTGGATCCAAAAACCTCTCAAAGGAAAAAGTAGTTAAAAGAGGATCGAGAATAATTATGTAAGAGGGAAGAAGAGTACTAGTAGTAGAAATCCTAAGAATTGTGGCTTAGAGAAGGAGATAAGAATACAAAATTCTTCCATATGTCAGAAAAATATAAGAGAGAAGCAAGTACAATATTCACCATTTAGGACTCTAAAAAGGGTGTATTAATCTCAAATGCTCAAGATATCCAAGATGAAGGGGTTAGATTTTTCCAGAATCTTCTCGAATCTCCACCTTCCACCCCCCCCCCCCCTCAAGTAGAACAATATTTTGAGGTATTAGATGCAATTCCTACCCTCATATCTCCATAGGATAACAAAGCATTTATGACTCCATTCACTCTGTTGGAATTGCAAAAGGTTGTCTTCTCCCTCCCTTCAGATAAAGCCCTAGGACCTGATGGGTTTAATGCACTTTTTTTCCAGCAATGTTGGGACTTTATCAATCGTGACCTTTTGGCAGCCTTGGAAGAGTCAAGAAAAAGTGCCTCTATCCTTAAAATTTTATATGCAACTAATGTTGTCATTATTCCTAAGGTCATAGAACCTAAGACATTTGCTGACTTTAGGCCAATTTCACTATGCACCACAATATACAAATTTTTTACAAAGGCCATTTATTTGAGACTTCAACACATAATTACCAAAATTGTCTCCCTAGAACAAGGTGGATTTGTACCAGGTAGAGAGACTATGGAAGGAGCACTTGTTGCACATGAAGTTCTTCATTCCATTAATGAACATCAAGCATCTGCCTTTGTAATCAAGTTGGACATGATGAAATCTTACGATAATGTTAAATGGTCTTTTCTTTTCAAAGTTCTCCAAAAGTTTGGATTTGTTGACAAGTGGTGCAAGTGGATCAAAGCATGAATTTCTAGTGCTTTTTTTCGGTCATTATAAATAGGATCCTAGCTGGTTTTTTTCCATCTTCTCAAGGGGTAAAGTAAGGAGATCCATTGTCCCTAGCCTTATTCATCATCATGGCAGAAGCATTCAGTCAGATAATTTCTCTTAGGCATGAACATGGGCTTTGTCAAGGAACAACTATAACATGCACCTCCATATCGGTCACCCATTCCTTGTTTGCAGATGACACTCTCCTATTTGGTAAAGAAAATGTTCAATAAGCTAAGCAAATTAAGTCAACCCTAGACCTATATACTTCAGTTTCAGGTCCAAAGATTAATGCACAAAAGTCCAAGATCTTTTTATTTAATGTTAATGTTGTGATATCAAAGAGGATTGTCAAGATTTTGGGATTCTCATTGGAAGGACATCCTTCTACTTATCTCAACATTCCTCTCTTTGTGGGCTCCAATAAGGCTAATTATTGGAAAAATATCATTGACAAAATGAAAAGTAGGGTTTCAACATGGAAAGCTAGGTGGTCTCTTTTAGGAAGGATATTGCTTATTAAAATTGTTCTTACTGCGATTCCTAATTACTACATTTGTGTGTTGAAAGACCCCTTTTCTATTGTCCAACAAACTGAGAAATTAACTAGAGAATTCCTATGGAAAGGAAACATGAATGATCAAAAAAAGATTCCTTTGATCTCCTTAAAAAACATGCCCCTTACCAATGATGTGGGCAGGATAGGAATGCATGATTTATCAATAAGAAACAAAGCATTTGGGGGAAAACTCACTTGGAAAATGTATAGTCAGCCTCAAAAAAAGTGGTACAAAATTATGCAAGAAAAGTATCTTGATTCGCCTGACCCACTTAGGATTATTACAATCTTGGATCCATTGAAGGGTTCAGCAATATGAAATTTCACGATCTCATCTAGAGAGGTGATATCTAACTATGTCTCCTAGGAAGTGCATAATGGGGAGTGCATTCATTTCTGGGAAGACTCCTAGAATGGTCTCCCTCCCTTATGCCAAATGAGGATCTGAAAGAGGTAATGCAATTTAAAATTAACTGTTGGGGCTCTAAACTCATTAACTATGTTATTTAAGTAGAACTTTTCTCAGGAAAGGTCATATGGAAAGAAGTATCAAACTTTTCTATAGCTGCAGATCTCAAATCTATGTTCCATGATACACTCTTGAATAGGGTAGTCTATTTATCAAAGGATAAGGACAAGTTAATATGGGATCCTTCAAAGGATGGCTCATACACAATCAAGATGGGATATAGAGTAGTTCAACAAATTCAAAACCAAAATCTCAAACATAGAGCATTCTTTTTTTTTTTTTTTTTTTTTTTTCTGGAATAGTGTTGTCTTACCTAAGGTGGGTTGTTTTGCATGGATGGCATTGCGCAAGAAGATATTGACTAGTGATAAATTAGAGAAACTGCAAATTGCCCAATCTTTTTGATTTGTATTATGTAATGAAGACATTGAGACAATTGACCATTTTCTTCTCAACTGCTCTTTTGCTTAGCAGTGTTGGATCTTCATCTTGAACAAGCTCAATCTTTCAATGCCTCTACCATTTACACTTTGGGATTTGTTTCAGTCTTGGTTGATGCTTTTTCCCACTTCAATGTTTGCATATATATGGAGATGTGCCCTTGCAGTAACAATCCGGTCTATCTAGTGGGAAAGAAATAAACGATTTTTTAGACAGAATACCTCCCCGATTCACGAAGTTTTGGATGGAATAGAGAAGTCTATATCAAAAGTAGCCAATGTCTTCATCCACAAAAACATTAAGAGTAATATCCCCCTTTCTTCTTGGGATGGATCAATGATTAAGAATTAACATTGATTGGTTGTTCCATCTCCCCCTACTTGTAACAATTACAGTCATGAATCTATTGACAGAGCAAATGTCAAATGGAAGCCACCACCCATTGGCTATATAAAGATAAATTTTGATGGTTCCTCAAGAGGTAACCTGAGTAAGTTGGGTATTGGTGTTTGCATTAGGGATCATTCACGCAAGTTGATAGATTTAAAACCTCTTCTATTCCCCCTGGTATAAACAATATTGCAGAAGCATATGTTCTACTGACTAGCTTATCATTAGCCAAAAAATTGGGCCTCTCAAAAATTCATATCGAAGGAGACTCAAGTGTCATTATTAATGCCTGTATCAAGAAAACATTGTCAAATTGGAAAATAGCACACATTTTAAAACAAATATGGTCTCTCATTGATACATTTCATGATCACTTAATTTATCATACTTTGAGAGAGGGAAATAAAGCAGCAGAATTTTTAGCAAACTTGGGATGCAATAACATTAATTTAGACTCATCTAGATTGGGGCTTAGATTGGCAGACTTTCCTCAGGTAGTAGAGATAATCATTAATGAACAAACTTGAGGTTGCACATATAAAAACCAATCTTTAATGATCACTTAGATAGTTTTTGTATGGGCAAGACATGGTAGTCGTAGTATAAGGCCATAAGTATATATTGTCATTCACTCAAATGGGCTGCTAATCATGACAATTAAAGGATTTTTGTCCCATTTTCTCTAATTATTAACTACATTCATTTTACTTTGTACTTCACATGTGTATACTGTCATGTGTTGGAGGTTGAGCGCGTGCTACATGACTTCTAGTGGTGTGTTTCTTCTTTTAAATTTTGATTATCGTGCTCGAGAACTTTTTGTAGTGCACTCGTCGAGCTCGGTTTTGTCTTCCTCTGGCTCTGGTGACTTGTATTTTCAATGAATTCCTTTCAACTATGGACTATCAACCTATAAATTATAGAGTTTTCTTGTAGGTTGAAGATTGGGAAAAACCTTTTGATGATCATATTTCCGACTCTCAGCTCAATCAGGGTTTTAATGTTCAATGTCAACATTGCCGAAGATGTCTGAAGAAAATTATTGGTGAAGAAGTGTTGTACTCACAGGAGAAAAGAATCATATTTCCATCGCAACTGGTCTCCATATTCCTGTCTAATGCCTTGGACTTACTTCAATCTTGGAGCAGTTTACAGAATATTGCAAGTAAGGCCACGAAACTTGAGTTCACATTGGGTAATAAATTACTTTCCGCGGTTCAAAAATATGATCTTTGGAATGGTAAAGAAAATATTGGTGGTCTCTTCCCAAGACATTACTTGCAAAGTTGAGATGACTTTATCATCATTTATGACAGTATTAAGTGCTTGCTGGACTTACTTTCAGTTTGACTGTTTCAACAAGCAGTTCAGAATATGGGCATAGCTCTTGATTCTGAGACAAGAAGTAGGATATGCTCAAAGTTGCATGCTCTCCGTGCGATCATGGGGCATGACCATAATGGTCCTATCCCGTTGACAATTTCAGGTCCAGATGTTCACACTTGGCTGCAAAGTAACACCAATCACCTAGGTTTACTCAAAAGGCAATCTTTGTCTCAATTCACTCCAACTTCATCATAGTTGAATCTAGAAATCCCTATTCTCCACTTTTAGAACCTGATCTTGAATTAAGCTAGTAAAGAATCATGCATACAACCTATGGAAGAATAGTTGTCCTAGTATCCAAATTTTGCTTCCAGTTTTACAATTTTGATACTGGCTCTCCTTGGAATTGATAGATGATGATAGTCAGTGAAGATTCAGATGGTTAGGCAATCAATATCATTCAAGTTTGTGCAGATTTCATTTAGTTTTGCTTCAGATATTATGGCCCTTAATACATAGTGCTCTTTGAAGGTCATCTCCATCCCAATCATCTTTGTGCTACTAATCCTTCCTTTTGACTGGGTCCTCTTTGAAAGAGTAAGGGGAAATTTTTTTAGACTATTAAGTGCCCTATTTTTTGTTGCTGGCATAGCCCAACCGGTATAGCCCAACCGGTGTTGCCCAACCGATATAGCCTAACTGGTATATCCCAATCAGTTTGGCCTAACCAATATAGCCTAACCAATGTATGTCTAACCAGTGTAGCCCAATCGGTATAGCCTAATTGGTGTAAGCGTATTCAGTGTAGCCCAACCGATATAGCCTTATCGATGGCAGAGTTAGATATATAATTATCTGGAAAACGAGACAACAATCTGGCAAAGAATGGTGCGATGCTTAAGTGACCGGTAAGGATGATAAACAAAGAGTTAGATGCTGTGGTTTAAAACATATGTTTATGACATTGGCATGAGTCCATGAATGTAATGACATCAACATTTTTGACATATGTAGCGAGTTTTGTTTTACCTATTTTACATACATGTAATCGGGGGGTAATAGTGGGGGGGTGTGGGATGTTTTATCCTTTCTATCATGATGTTATTTGTATTTTTAGGATAGATATGGAGGTTTTCTTGCTGGCTCTTTCCTCTAGGAGCCCTTGAACTAGTTTTATTAATATTAATAATATATTAGTGGCTTGCCACTTTCGCAAAAACAAACAAACATTCATATAGATTGTATATCATTTTAAGTTCATTTGCTATCAATTAGATTGCATTTAAATACATGTTACTTAGATTCACTTGCATTATTACTCAAGCTTAATTTCATTTACATCTCAAAGCATTACATTCATTTAGATAAATTTTATATCATTTTAGACTCATTATCATATAGAAGCATTAGTTGCACAAACATATCATCACATTGCATAAAAATAGAATGCGCTAGAATCATAAAATGCATCACACACACATAACATATCAAATAGACACATCACATAGAATCGTACATCATAGAGATAACACAAGGCATATAGAACACCACCAAAATGCATATCATATATATCTCAAAAAGTGTCAGAATACATCATATCAAGTACAAGACAAAATGTCTCAACCGACACTACCCATATCTCTAGGTGGATCCTGTATACTCAATCCTGCCCTAGGATGCCCTAAAGATGTCCTAGGTGGACACATGACCCCAGTTGTACTAGTATCATGACTGGTAGACCTTCTAGATCTTCTACTTGAGATATATCTCCTATAACACGGAACTCATTGTCCCTTCAACATGATATCCTCGTACTCATGACACTAGTATGCACACTCTTGAGCAAGATGAATCAGTCTCTCATCTCTTGACCCTATAGCAGGATCAAGGTACTAATCCTGGGCATCTTAGAATAATCTAGACATCCACACTACCACATCTCTCTCCTGCTGCAGACGATCCCTCTCTACTGCAATTTGATCTTGCTCTACCTCTAAAGTACCATATGCTCTATGAAAGTGCTCCCTATCATCCATTCGATGTTGTCACAATGTGACAAATAGATCCTCTAAGCTCCTAATCTGAGCTCTCAAAACCTTCTTGTCCTGACCCTCCTCCTTGCCACCCACCTCTGCAGCTGGCACATCTCCAACCTGGGGCATCTCAATATCTTGCCCACCACCATACCCACTGTCACTCCCCCCACTATTAGATGATCCTATCTCTGAATAATCACTCTCACTCCCATCTTAGCCAGAGCTGATCATAGACTCAGTGTCTCCACCAATGTCTACATCACCCTCACTATCCTCTTGCTCTGCCTTTGCTGCTGCTACTGCTACTATCAAACCAATATGACCTCATCCTCCCCTATCTCAACCTTCCATATCTTGAACTCCACCATCTCTCCCTCTCCCTCTACCTCTCCCTCTCCCTCCATGTGCCCTCCTGTGCTAGATCTACTGAGGAGAGAGGAATCATAGGATCTGTGTGGCAGCAGGATTTGCAACTCTAGTTGACCAACCCCACTGTAATGGCCGAAGAGAATCAAACTCTGCAATAGTAACATGAGGCTATATGTAAGCCCCCCAATCTTCGACCTCTCGTGTAATCAAAGAAAAATAAGCTGTCACATCTGGCACACCTTGTACCTCCCCAAACTGATGGAGTACCAGGCCAGGCAGATGGATGTCAATAACTCTATGTCTACCAACATCTTGACCAATGAGATAACACTGTTGCCTGCAATAAGGTAAATGATGTGCATCATCAACCCAACTGCGACAATCAAGATACAACCTCCAAGAGAAATATTGTAGTATATCAATCTGATATCTCTAGTAAAGGGTCTTCCCCGATACTCTATGTCTAATGCCAACTGTGTATCTATAGGAATATGGCTTCTCATCAGCAAGATCAACATGAACCATCAGATGAAAGATAGCCATATGCTCCCAAGCCCATACCTGGAGCAAAGTGATACCACAACAAATGGATTTATGCTCTAAATATACAATACCATGCATCTGGTGATATAAAGTGGCTAATAAGAATGAACCCCAAGCAAAAACACATCTATCAATAATCATGCTCAGATGACTCTACCCCATTCAATAGGGAAACCTTGTATCCATCGATCAGGAATTAGTAAGCCAACAACAATAGAGCATAGAATGATAGTAAGGTCATCGTAATCAAGATCATCCCATGGGATCTCATATCGACCCTGTATGGATAAATCCTCCTCTAAGCACTTGAACAAATCACACAGTCCAACAACACCATCATCATGATCCAAAGTAACTCAGGCACCATTGATGGGTATATGCAGAATGCGCCACACATCCTCCAATGTGATTGATGCCTCACTAGTAGGTAAGTGAAACGAACAAGTCTCAAAATGCCATCACTTGAATAAAGCAGTAATTATGGCCCTATTGGTTGCAACCTTTGGCAAGTGCAATATGTGATATAAACCTAAATGTCTGATCAAGGCAGTCTCCTCATCAATAAGCTCATAGCGATGCTTGAGACCATTTGGCCTTGTTTTCCTACCAACCAAGATAGGGTAATGTGCCTATAAGATGAAACACATGAAAATATCAAGTACTATATTCGCATGACAAATATCAACTCATAAATAAAAAAAAAAACACAAAAACAAGCACAAATCAGATATATATGGAGATAGTCAAGTGCGAATAAGTTAAAGCAAATGCGCAACATTAAAGGCAATTACACATCATTAAATTCATTTGCGCACTACTTAGAGAAAATGCGAATTAATAATATCAATTGCGCATCATTACATCAATTGTAAATTAATAAAATTAATTATGCACAAATAACATCAATTGCGAACAAATCGAAAGGCAATTGCGCATCAACTAAAATAATTTGCTTTGACAAAAACGAGAAAAAAATTGAATAAACAAGCAAAATTTTTGGAATTCTTACTAGGCCTCCAATACCAGTCGGTCTCTGATATGCATGCACTCTATCAGACAAGTGCAATCTCGCTCTATGGCCTGCCATCGCACTCCAAAGATGCAGGAAAGCACTAATGTCAAGAAGAGCACAATAAAATCAAATGAATGCAAATGAGCTAATTAAAGGGTCTAATCACTGTTTATAGCTCAAAATTAGGGTTTTTACCTCTCCAACGGTCGCGGTCCCCCTGAACTTCAACGCACTTGTAGCACAGTCAAATGAACTCAGAATCGCACGAAGCTTCACACAGTATCGCACGAAGCTTCACACAGTTGCTCATTATGACGATATCGAAAAAACCGTCTTAGTTTCATAATTTTTTGACCACTTTTTTTGAGGGGGCATATTTACACTATAAGCATCACCGGGGCATACTGGGGCATAAATCTTTCATTTTCTTTGAAACAATGTCGTCTCGACAATGTGTCAAAGAGGGGCCAATGCAGACACTGAAAAATGTCTTTTTCATCATGTACTAATTATTCGTCCTAATTAATCAATTCTTTAATTATTTAATTAAGCTAATTATTCTTCTAAACTAACTCAATCATCATTCTTCATCTTATTAATTATTCAATTTCTATTCTCTAATTAATTAATCATTTAACCCCTTTCTCAAATATTAATTAAATATTATTTATTTAATTTATTACGATTAATTCCTTAATTAAATAATCTTTATTATTTAATTAATCCCATTTCTAATGTTTAAATAATTTCATTTAAATTATTTAAATTAATTAACTTAATTCCTCCAATTCCCCCCAAATTCAAATTTCAAATAATTCCATCTAATTTCATTTCTATTAAATTCACAATTTTCCAAATGTGGATTTCAATTAATTTCATCTAATTCCAAATCATCAAATTCACATTTCACCAAATCTGAATTTTAGTTAATTTCATGTGCATTTCAACATTTGAAAGTCCAAATTCAAATCCAAATTGAAAATGAAAATGAAATTCAACTTCAAAATTCTACAGCATATGTTGAAATCATAACTGATTGATCAAATCAGTTAACTAATTAGTTAACTCAGTTAACTCCTCAATCACCCCTTTTCACTCTCAATCACCCCTTTTCACTCTCAATCACCTTTTCTGATTGATCAATCAATCTACTTATCTCTCCAATCCATTCAATCATCTAATCAATCAATTCAGTGAACTGAGTAATCTATTCACTCCACTATCCAATCTATCTAGTTGACTACTCAATCAAATGAGTTAACAAATCAATCAACTCTGTTAACTAATCAATCTAAATAAGTTCACTCCCAATCAGGACTTGAGTTCAAAATCCCTCCTCATCTCTCATGAAAATATTTATAAACAACATCAATTTCTCAAATCAAACTAGATCACACTCTTCTAAGCAATTGCCAATCTATGCAAGAATTTTAGTGCAATACCTGAGAGCCACCCACACAATTTCAGAGAAGAACAATGGAAGCACAAATCAGAAATAGGGAGTTTGAATTCGTTTAAAGCTTTCATTTTTTTATATTCGATATTATATTGTGTTATGTTTGTTATATTTGATTAGTTAAAGATTCGTGATCGTCTTTACCCCCTAATCATATTTATAATTTTATGATGATATTCAAGCATGAGGACAAGATGTATATTCCCAAGTGAAGAAGAGGGTGTAGCCAAGGACTTACACCTCTTGTATAACAAAGAATCTTTGAGCAAACAACAACTTCACACAAGGAATTACACCAAATCATGAAACAAACACCACTCAACAAAGTAAAGGTGGATCCTTAGATAGGAGGGAGAGAGAGAGAGAGAGAGAGAGAGAGAGAGAGAGAGAGAGAGAGAGAGAGAGAGAGAGAGAGAGAGAGAGAGAGAGAGAGAGAGAGAGAGAGAGAGAGAGAGATAATTTCCCCCCAAGTGTAAGGGTAATGAGAAGAATTACACAATCTTCTAAAGAGAGATTAGGTATAAGCAAACGCAAAATATTCTTACATGAATAAATATCCAATGCAATAAAAGACATTAGTATATGTAAAATGCAGCTCAAAAAAAGAGGTAATCTTCAAAGAGAGAGAGAGAAAGAAACATCACATATTCCCCTAAGGGATTAATCATAAGAGACATACCATTGCAAGAAATGATATCAACACATGAAAAATGCAACCCCTAAAGATACATTAGATAGAAAGAGGGAAAAATCCATCCTTGTCCCCCAAGCAAGAGAACAAGGAGAAGAACTACACATCATCTAAAGATAGGTTATTCATAACAGACATGCCGTTTCAAACAAAGAATGGATCCTAACAAAGGAAAAAACATGTGCTCGCATGAAGGATAACTCTATGCAATAAAGGGCATCTCATTATGAATAATGCAACACAAAAGAAGAGGTAATATCTTCAAAGAGAAAGAGCGAGATAGAAGAGGAATCTCAAAACCTCTCTAAGGAGAGATCATTCATAAAAGATGTACCGTTTCAAGCAAGGAATAGGTCCTAACCAAGGAACAAACATGTGCTTGCATGAAGGATAATTCCATGCAAGAAAGGACATCAATTTATGAATAATGTAATCCATAAAAGAAAATGGTGAAAAGATAAGAGATTAGATAGAGATAAAAGAGAAGCATGTTGCTACTCGAAGATATTTGAAGCTGAAAAAGCACCACGTCTAATGAAAAAGAGGCCCCAATTAAGTTAACTACTTATGTCATAGGGTGAGGAGAAACATGAGGGTGAAAGGAGGGCTAAGGCACTACCTTTTCACCTAGAAATAGAGCAAGATATGTTGAAAGACATATATGAGAACAATCGTATTGTTCTTGAACAAATTCCTTAAATGCTTTACACTTTCCAAGTGAATGAGAACCACCATGATGAAAAAGACAATATCCATTTCCTTTATTTTTATTGTTAACTTCACAAAAGGAAAAATAACATTCGTGTCATACTTCAATTTCCAAATGATTATAGTTGCTAATCTTTCTTGATCATTAATGAGTGTAGGCTTATTATTTTGAGATTCAGGACAAGAGTTGTTATTAGAAGAAGAAGGATTGTCATCCATAATTTTAACCACTATCAATAAGTTCTTTTATTGAATTTTGAAAATCAGGACAATCATCAGCATGGTGATCACGAGTTTGATGAAATGAAAAAAAGGAGGTTTTGAAGAAGCACTTTTACGAGAACAAATATCTTTTTGTCTTGAAATATGATCTTTAAAGTATTTAATCCTAAGGAGTTCATCCCTAGGAGATTTATTATCATTTCCTAGGCCTTCTGTGGTGATTTTGTTAGTGTAGGTTTTTATATTTATTTTTCATACACATTATTAAGCATACTTAGGTTATATTAGGATGGTTTATGTGAGGACAAATGGCATAGTCCTACATTTACATGTGTCATTCACACCCACATTTGGGTGGTTGAATGCCACACCCTCTTTTGAACTCATTTGCTACCTCCCCATAACCATTTGTTTGTCCTTACCTGAGTTGGTTTGCCACATGTTTGGCATTTTCAAAGTAGGCACAACTTCTACCTAATTTGGTTATTTGGGATTTATTATTCCTCTTGGAATTATGTGCCCACATTTTGCTATATAATGAATACTCACCTCTCCCTTATGATCTAATTTAGAGCTAACTCAGATGAGTTCATATCAACTCAATCAGTACAAGGGAGTGTTGATCCATATTGTATCATTTTGAGTGTGGTAATATTATTATTTAGTTATTATACCATATTCTAGCATTTCATCTCTTTTGTTACTCTCATGTAGAAGGTTGATCTTGGTTTTGCAAGTGGTCCCGAGAGATTGAGTCCATTAGTGACTGACATGGTATCAAAGTTTCCAGATCTGCAAGCCCCTTCTCGAATTTGGGAAATTCAGCAGTGAGCTTTTGTTGGGTGCATTTTTAGTTAAAAGGGACATCATGATTGAGTCTAGAAGGTTGAAGAGATGAATTTTGATATAATATACTCCATATCTTGAAGAAAGTCAAATTCAAGGCAAAATTTGCCCCCTGCACATAATACGGTACAGATTCGAAAAAATAAATAAAAATTTCTAGCATTAAAAAAATTATTGTTCAATAGCAGGTTTTTTTATATATTTTGAAAAAAAAAATTATTTATTTAAAAGTTTTTGATTGTATAAAAATTTTGAAAAAAAAAAATCATTTTTTTAAATTGAAAGCAAAAAATAAAAAAAAAAAAAAAATCATCTTTTTTAATTTTTAAAAAGGTACTTACAAGGTATGAAGCCCCTGTTGACCCCCCCTTGTACCACAGGGCATTGCGGTGTAGAAGAACCACAACCCTCAGCCCCCACGCAGGCAACGTGGGATTTGAAGCCCATGTAGCCAAATCCTTTAAGGCTCGTGTGGGAGCTCGTGCAGGCCATGGGACCCCCCAAAATAAAATTATGATTTAAAAAAATAAATTCAAAAACAAAAATCTGTAGTCCATACTTGTGACTTGTTCTCGGCCTTTATGCCTACATTCTTGCCACATTTAGTGGTTCATTTGGCAGTTTAGCAAATTTTGGTTGTGTCCTAAATTTATCTAGAGGTTCGCTATTCTTTGGAACCATTTGACTGGAGGTTTCTCTGAATTTGGTGGGTCACCGAATTAAGCAGGTCTTTTCCAATTTGGCAGAGGTGGTTGATTTTTTGCAAATTTGGCGACCCCTCACCATTGTGATTTTCATTTTTGCACCCAAACTTCTAAAGGCTTGTTCTCGGTCATACAAAGGTCTTTTTGCAATGCAATTTTTTTTTCGATTTGGGGCAGAATTTTGCAAGCTTCGGAGAGGCGGAATCAATTTTTTCTTAAGTGATCCAGATTTTCCAGAAATCAAGTTTTTCATCAGATCTAAAGGACAATCCTCGTTTTTCCAACTTCAAATGGACATAACTTTCACATATGTCCTTGGATCGAGGTGATCCTATTTTTGAAAGTTGATAGCACTATCCATTTGTGCTATTTTGAGGTTGTAATTCTGACATTCTATTATACTTTCAATATTTTGGGTCCAATTTTGGATATTGTAAAACTTTGGTAAACAACTCCAGAATTGCAAATGCACTGATTTATAAAGTGCCACCGTCATATTTTTCTATGGGGGATCATTGATTTAGTGAACTTGGGGGGGTGATTTGGTTTCTTGTGTTATGTGTCGGTACAATGGGGAAAACTCAAATTGAACTCCTAACTCCATATAGCTATGAAACATGGAAAAAAATAGTATGAAATTATCTAAGGGAAAAAGGTTGCACTAGCTATGTCAAAGAATCTATTCCTGCACCTACTAATGCTAATGCTCTTCAAGCATGGGAGATCAATCGTGAGAGAGCTCTTGGTTACATATGTTCACTAATCTCTTTTGATTTACAATTTCATCTTGAATCATGCAAGACACCTAAGGAGGCTTGGGAGACTCTTGAAAATTTGTATGGTAAAACTAATAAGATTAGGGGTTATCAGATTGATAATGATCTGATGAATCTTGATGCAAAATTTTTCAACAACATCCAAGACTATATCTCCAAGATAAAGCAACTAAGAACACAATTAACATATTGAAAGATTACTAAAGAGGATTTACAATTGATTATGAATGTGTTATCCAAGCTTGGTCCTAGGTATTCTGTGTTTGTTTCTGGCTTTCATACTAACAAGGTTTCTATGGGAACTGCATATATTCAGCCCACTTAAATTGATGCATTTTTCAGATCTTCTAATCCAAGAGGAAGTGAAGCTGATTCAAATGGGTATCATCAAAACTTCCAAGTCACAAGCATTAGTGGATAGTGAATCTAAGGTATATAAAGAATCAGGGAATCTTGATCAGAAACAAAAGAAGAAAAAGAACAAGCCACAAAAAGAATCTAAGTTCTCTTCCTCAAAAAGGGAATCATCTAAAAAGGAAAAGCCCAGTGGTGCATATTGCAAGAAATCTGGGCATGATGAATATCAACATTTAAAACAAATTGATGAGTTGCAACATCTTTTGACAAAGAGTAAAATCAATTTACCTTCAACTATGTCAAAGGATTCAACATCTTCATCCAATTCAAAGCTAGAGAAACAAAAGGGGAAAGTACTTGTTGCAATCACAGATTCTAAGTTAGGGAGATGGATCCTTGATTCTGGAGTTTCACATCATATGGCTTCATCACATGATATGTTATCTTCATTTGAAAATTGTTCATCACTAAACATTTTGATGGTTAAAAACACATATATGCGTGTTCGTGGGAAAGGGTCTATTGACATAGATGAAGGATCATTCAATGAAGTCCTTTGTGTGCCCTTATTGTCAACAAATATCCTTTCTATCTATCATATCACACATGGTGGTGAAGGAAAAAGTGTTGAGTTCACTCTAGATTTTGTGATTATTTAGGATTTGCATAGCAGAGATATTGTTGCAATTGGGGAGGTAGATCATCAATCTTGAGTATACACCTTCTCACATTTTTCTTCTATTGTTCCTTCGACTGACGTACACACTCAAGTATCTAGTGTGGACACTTTTGAGGAGATTCAGTATGGTCAAGTGAATCTTGGTATTCTTTCAAATGAGGTTCAAGAGACACGTGTTTCATCTCCTACATTGACTATTGTTACTGATAATATAGATACTGCTACATCCATGGTCGATTTTGATTTAGTGTAGTAGGACATTCATTGTCTTCCAAACATAGCTACTTGGGATGAGTACTTGACAACCATTTCAGGTTTGTTTTGTGAGTCCTATCTTGCAGAGTTGGAGGACACTATTGAGTACATACATCTTCTCTTTGATGAAGTTACTTCATTTTCTTTAGAGGTTGAGGGGGAACCTTCTTACCCTCTTGTTCATTACCCACATGATCATTCCTCACAGTTTGACATGACTATGGTCACTATTGAGCAGCATTTGGAGGAGGCACCTTTGCCTTCAGAGGAGATACCTTTGTCTCAGAATTTTGTTCTACATCCATCTCCACTAGGTTCTAGATTGTCATCTTCCGTAGTGTGGCCTAGAAGACCTAATTTGATGGTGACAACTTTCAACATCAATATGGGGACACCTGAGCAGAGTTTAGAGACATCATACATCTTTATCATTCTTCCTACATATTCCTTTCAAGAATGGGAAGACATTCTTCATCCACCTTTGGTTTTGTTTCTTCCTAAGGGGAGGAATGTTGTTCGACGATTATGGTCCATCATCTACATCCAGTTTTGGGCATCAACCATTGGTACAATTACCTACTTTTGGGAAGGATACATAGTCTTTCTTATCCTTTCTATTTTAGAGGGGATTTCTTCCTTGCATGGGAATCTTATTGTGTTGGGAAACTTGTTTCTTTTCTCTCTTTTGGGGAGGAGTTTTGTCCCATTGGGTTTTCTCCTTTTTTCCATTTTTGAGAGATTGTTTTGTACATGGGTACCTAACATGGCCTTGTAGCCGAGACCCATATTTGCATCTTTGCATTGTTACATCTTTTCACCTACCTAAGCCATGCTTAAGGGGGGATGTTAGTGTAGGTTTTTATATATATTTCTCCTACACATTATTAAGAATACTTAGGTTATATTAGGATGGTTTATGTGAGGAAACATGGCATAGTCCTACATTTACATGTGTAATTCACACCCACACTTGGGTGGTTGAATGTCACACCCTCTTTTGGACTCATTTGCCACTTCCCCATAACCATTTATTTGTCCCTACCTGAGTTGGCTTGCCACATGTTTGGTATTTTCCAAGTAGACACAACTTCCACCTAATTTAGTTATTTGGGATTTATTATTCCTCTTGGAATTATGTGCCCACATTTTTCTATATAATCAGCACTCACCTCTCGCTTATGAGCTAATTCAGAGCTAACTTAGATGAGTTCATATAAACTCAATTAGTACAAGGGAGCGCTGATCCATATTGTATCATTTTGAGTGTGATAATATCATTATTCAATTATTGCACCATATTCCAGCATTTCATCCTCTCTGTTGCTCTTGTGTAGAAGGTTGATCTTGGTTTTGCAGGTGATCCTGGGAGATTGAGTCCATCAGTGACTCTGACATATTTGTGTAGGAGGGTTTATAGGGACTCGAATTCCTTGTTAAAAATTTCCAAGTCCTTGTCCTCTAAAACCTTGTTTTGATATTATGTTAAAGCCACTCCTATAAGAATCCTTTAATTGAGAAGGAGGGGGAACATTATAATAAATTTCTTTGAAGTTTGCAGTGCAAGGATGTTTAGAAGGAATATCTCGTGGAGGATGATTTTCCTTTCTTTCATCATGCATATCCTCTTTGGTAGATTGGGAAGAAAGGTCCTCATAATCCAAGGCCTCATATTTGCCTAATGCTATATGGGGAGAGAGATCGTGAATGAAATGCATGAAATCATCTTCTCTACAAATTTTTTGATGTTTAAGATAGGCTTTAGGAGAGTAAGGAGGATCTAGAGAGATGGAAACACCAATTTTTTGATCTTGCCCTCCTTGGACAAGGGTATGTGTATGAGAAGAAAATGGGACCATGTTTCTCTTCAATGCTTGCTCCCCATTAGAAAGATCATTGATAAGAGATTTATCTCTTTCTTCATTCACATTAGATACCCTAGGAGAGGTACAAGTATTAGGTTTCTCATTGTCATCTCTAGGATTAGGATTTACAAAAGCTTTTAGGTGATCTACATATGAAATGCATTTGTCTAAAAACATCACCATAACACAACATACATGATAAATGCAAGCTTTGGGATCTAATTTATGAAAAGGAATCAACTTGGAAATGAGAAGAATGCAATATGTCCAAGTGCTATGAATGAAAAGAACTAATGTGAAGTGAAAGAAGCCATTATCCAACACATGATTATAATAAATGTACATAAAAAGAAATGTAATCATATGTGAAATAACAAATAGATCAAATCCATTAATTGCCATGACTAATATTAAAATTTAAATCCAAGCAAATTAATTGAAATAAATTAGGATTTTAATTTATGTAAATTGATGAGATTCACAAATTAAATTTGATTTTTTTTTAAGATGAAATTTGAAAATGAGAATTTGAAAGTTGAGATTTGGAAATTGGAATTTGAATAATTCAAAATTTTAGAAAAATGATTATTCTACTTTTGAAAACTTATGCAACCTCCTGGGAAATCTAAATTTATAATTAGGGCTTTGAAATTAACCTCTTAATTTAAATTTAAAATTTTCCACCAGAAGATTTGAATTTACCCAATAAAAAATTAAATTTAAAATTAGGGCTCTGTTAAATAACCTCTTAATTTTAAAATTTAAATTTAAAGTTATCCACAAGAAAATTAAATTTAAAATCAAGGCCTTGTAAAAAGAACCTTTTAATTTTAAAATTTAAAATTAGATCTAGGATTGAAATTTAGAAATTGAAAAATTGGGAAATGCACAAGATCAATTTAAATTTAAAAAATTAGGGTAATTTCAATTAACCACTTAATTTTAAAATTTAAATTTGAAATTAGATCCAAGATTATAATTTTTGAATTTGAATTAAAATTAACAACAAATTTGAAGAGAGAAATTCAAAATTTAAACAACCCACAAGTTCACTTTTTTTTAATTTAAAAAAATAAAAAATTAGGGTTTTTGAAATTAACCACTTAATTTTTAAAATTTAATTGTGAACTTTGACTTGCAGATGAAAATTTAAATCTTGAAATTGAAGAAGAACTCAAATCTGAAATAATTACTCCAATTTAAACAACTGGCAAACTCAAATTTGAAATTAAAAAATTAGGGTTTTAGTGAAATTAACCTCTAAATTTTTAAAACTTGGAAGAAAATCAAACTTGTAGATGAAAAATTGAATTTTAAATTGCATACACTTAGATTTGAAGACAAAAATCAGAATTAAGGGTGTAAGGAGTTGGGTTCACCAAAATGTAAAGGGGAAAATTTGATTTAACAATTTGCAACATAAAAGGAGAAATCACCAAATCAATTTTCGCTTTTAGGGGGGGAATTCCTTTACATTCAAAAGAGGACCGAGGAATCCACTAGATTCAATCAGAAATTAGATAAGGACTAAATACTAAGTGGATTGATTGAGTATGATGTGATTTTCCCTCTTTTGTAAGTTGTAATGCTGATTTGGGTTAAAGCACTGAAATTGAAGACAAATACCGAGCTACAGGTTCAAGATTTTGTCGTGCACTTGGATCTGAGTAATATGAGCCGATTCGAATCTGCCTCATGAAAATTCCGAGAAAAAGAAGGGACTGTGGCATTGCTTCTTGGTCCTTCGAATTTTCCACGTGTTGAAAAGGGTTTTTCGGTCTTTGCAAATATAACTTAATTCCAGAAGAACAATTGCACACTTGTTTCTTGCACACAAAAAGGAGGAAAAGGTTGGGAATAGGGGCTTGCCTTTGGTCAAACCCTAGTTTGGAATTAACCTTGAATGAAATATTACAAATGCTTGAAAAAAATAATGTAAAGGTATGTAAAGCGGAAAAATCGAACCCTAGTCGTTCTCCCCTCCCCAACTCCAAGGAGAGAGAAGGGGGAGTCACTAGGGTTGATGGTTTTCACTTAGGAGAGACTTTACATTCAAAAGAGGGGTTGAAACCCACAAGATCCAATCCCACGCAATGCAAGATTGGATTCTAAATGAGTTTCAAGGGTTAAGACATCAAGGATACCCTCTTTTGTAAAGAATGTAGATAGAAAGATTGAACTAGGAATGCATGTAAAGTAGGAAAGATTCACTTATAAACAGAGATAGGGATATGGGATGAAGCTGCGGACCTGGAATTAGTAGTAAAATGTTGAGACGGTGCTGTTCTACAAATTTGAGCGAAAGTTGACGGGACGATGGCACCCGACGTGCACACGGTCCTCCGAAAAATCCGCAAAACGAAGGGGGATCTGTTCGTCTCTGCACAAGGATTCCAGATCTTCAATTACAGCCGCGTACCTGCAACCTACACATAGAAAAGAGAGGAAGATTGGGGGGTTAGGGATCAGGGGTTTGCCTTTAGGTCAAACCCCGGTTTTGGAATTAACCAAGAAATGAGAATGCTGTAAATGTAAATGATTGTAATGTAAAACAAGTACTAGTACCTTGTTGTAAGAATGTTTGTATTCTTACATGCGAAGGTGTAGATGTTGTTGTATGTTGTATGTTGTATGTGGTATGTGATCTCCTCTTAAATGGTTGAATCCTTGTCTTGAATGCAACACTTAGCCTTGAATGGAGACTTAGAATAATCAATTGCTTGAAGGAAATGCTTGAATGCTTGAATGCTTGAATGTTTGAATATCGTTTCCGCATCTTGTACACATATGTCCTTCCTCCCTCAAATGGGAGAGGGAATGTAGTTTATATACTTGTCAATTAGGGTTGGTAGACTGATTTTCCCGACCTTAGGCCGACCAGGAAAGGTTATTTTCCAATTTGCAAACATAAAGACCCGAAGCCCCAAAAGAGACCGGGCCCAAAATAGGGCCAGGGACCAGGGTGCTGGGCGCCATGGTCCTGGGGGACCAGGGCACTGGGTGCCCTAGTCCTGAAGGACCAGGGTGCTGGGCGCCATGGTCCCACCTCCAGGGGCAGCAGGGTGCAAGGAGGATCAGGCCAGGGTGCTGAAAAATGCAGTTTTTGATGTCATGGACAAGTTTCGGGGTCTCCATTCAGGTTCAGTGTTGCGTCGCCATTGTGAAGACCCAAATGCGGTCGAAATTGCAAGTGTCACAATTTTAGGATGCTACAAGGTATACCTTCAGATCTGCAATGAATGATGATGATGCTTTGCTTCTTGAATGTAATCACATATGTTGTATGAAATGGCATGAACATGACAAAACCCTAACACACACATGCTTGTAAATGAATGATGTAATTTTGCTCCATGATGGATAGATGAAGAATATTTAGCCTTGAAGACCTCTACAAATGCTTGATGATGAATACTTCAATGCTTTGAATGCTTGATTGTAGTTCTCCTTGCCTTATCGCCTTATGCTCCTTGTGTATGTTTTCATCTTATCTCAAAATGAGAGGGGAAGACCTACTTATATAATTTCTTTTCATCAAACTTATTCATTTTCTAACATAGGTTGACATGAAGAGGCAATTCCCACTCAAATTTGAGATAGGGCCTAGGGTTCAATTTGGGTCCCAATTAAGGAGGACCAAGGCACCATGCCCTAGTCCTAGCTTGATTTGGGCCAAGGTAAGGGGTCATAGCAAGGCACAAAGTGAAAATATATAGTTTATTGCATGAAAGAGGCATAAACAGGTCCCGATCAAGCATGAGGATGAGGACACTAAGGCGAGGGCCCCAAATGGTTCAAAATTGCAAGGGGTGCATTTTTAGGATGGTACACTTTCTATAGTTCTCTCTCTCATAGTGTGGTTGGCAAGGTGAGATGGGAAATCATCTCACATGATGTATCTATGACATAGGTGCATACCATGTTCCCCTATTATGCAGGGATAGACCATAAGGTCAGGGCTTATTTGGTCACCAAATGCACTGATCCACTTGTGGCCCCATTCATCTACCCTAAAAGGTTGGCAAATAATCATAGATGGCCATAAAAGGATGATTTGCCACTTTATTTCTACAAACAATTATTTGTAGAGTTTCACATGTAGTTAGATGTAGATTATATAGATATTCCATCACATGCTGGGCAGGGGAGAGGGAGACTCTACAAAAAATATAGATCACTTGATGCACCAAAGCCCATTAATAAATGAGCATTAGTTGGTCCAAACCTTTTGGTTATACCAGAACATTTGGAATTATCACATGCAACAGATATAGCGGCTGATGATGCCAAGTGAGAGATTTTCTCCAGCATTGTGCACATTGCCACTTAGGTTGATCAAGTTCTTAGATATTTGTTGTGATCGCATATTTCCATTCCTCAGGCTACAAATGTGTCATCCAGCACTTATGATCCTTACATCCATGTTGGCATACCATCTGCCCTTGATGCTGTGTGGTTGACAGAGGTTGATCCCTTACAATGGATGAGTGCATGCATCTCTAGTGATTTATTGGTTGCTTACACATTTATTTCTTCTGAGTATGGGATCCCACTCAACTCTATATTGTCACACATGAGACGCCATCTTGGTAGAGGTGGTTCTAGAAACCATGGTGGAAGAGCATATCAGGGTGATATGAGGAGAGAGGAGAGTATTCTAGTGCATCCTACAACTCCTCTGCCACAAACATCAGTTGATCCCACACCTACACCAATTGATCGTACATCGCTGCCCCATGTTCCTGCAACCCCCTACATCATATGCAGCATGATTTAACACCTCTTTCTCAAGGTTGAGGCCACTATACTAGTATACTTATTGATGTAATGATGCACCTCTAGATATAGACATTGACCACATGTCCTTCCATTCATTTGAGGTCAATAGGATAGGGAGAGCCTTCGAGTCACATGAGGTACATTTTTTTCTCTATGATATTATTAAATTGATTTTAAATAGTGGATTTCAACTTCAAAATTGTTAACACAATTTAAATTTTGAATTATATATATCCTTGTACTATAACATTGGAGACATTGAGAGATTTGCAGCCTCCTTATGCTCCTACACATGCTCATAGTTAGGTGTTTTAAGATTTATATATACATATCTAGAGAGCTCATTTCAATTCATAAACATACATGTTAATGTTTTTTAAAACACACACACACACATATATCCAAGTTTTTGGATCACGTTCGAGTTCTTCATCCTGATCTCCTCCTGCGCGTGTACGATATGATGATGCAAATGTTGGATCATTCCAAGTAAAATTTGCATACTTATGTTGAAGTAATATTTATTTATACCATGTTCTTATATATGTGTGCGTGTGTACATGTACTTTCTTGTGCAGAGACAACATTCAAGACATGGGTTGGTGCAGGTCCATCGACCTAGTTTTACACAATCATATTTAATATATCATGTTTGATGAGATTATATATACAGTACATACTTTTTTACATATATGTCGGACACGTGCATGATGATTTATTTGAAACTTTGTTTATTTCCTCGAACTTTATTTTATACATATATGTTGCAGATGCACATGATATTTTATTTCACACTTGTATGTTGTTTTATACATGTTTTATGAGCTTGTTTAGTACACATGTATGTCTAGACATTTAATCATTGTTTTGTTTTATACATGTTATATGAGCCCATGTTGCATTTTTATTATTGGTTCATGTTGTAGAATTATTGATTTAAAAAAAAAAACCATGTATGTTTTTCTAATATTTTGTTATTTTTAGTGTCTTGAATTGAGATCATTATTTTCTTGTAATAGACATACATTCATCTTTAAATTATAAAAAATAAAATAATATGTATTATATTTTAAGCTTAAATCACTATTTAAAAAAAAAATATAATTATGCCAAGAGGCATCTACAATGACATCAAAATGTCTATAAACAAAAATCTATTTTTGAAACAATTTGACATGCAAATGACAAGTAATTGCATGAAGTATGCCATGTTTCAAATTTTGTGGTGTTATTTTATTACTCAAAATAAAATAGAACCCTCGCCATTTGTCTCCATTTGCATGCAGGATGTTAATAGATTTGTATTCTTGGTGTATAGTATTTTAGAAGAACATTTATTTTACAGATGATTCTCTTCTATTATAAGATATCTCTCGACATATATATATATACTAGTTTTAGAGATGCATTATTATGGGATCAACCAAAACATAAGCTAGTCTTATATTAGAATACAATGACCATAAAAATATTTTAACACCTTTTTGTTAAAATTAATCTCAAGTGAATTGGATGCTTCTCTTAACAATCAGCTAGAGGTAAAAACCATAATTAATTTTGTATATTAAGAGTACCATTCAAATAATGTTGGTGGTGATATTTCCTATATTTTAAAATATTTAACTCAAAAATATAAAAAATGAATATTAATCAATACTCTTTTCATGTACAATTTCCACATAATAATTGAATGTCATAATCCACATAATAATTATCTCAAAACAATCCACATAATAATTGAATTCCATAATAATAAATGATGATGGTATTAAGTATAATGGTTGACTACCTAAATGATAAGATAAACTATAGTATTAATCAAGATGTAATCCATCCACAAGTTTTACAACAACATTACATATTGTTGAAACACATAGTATAATCACTCTATTCAAACGACTATAATTATTATCATATGATTCTACATAATGAGTATATGTGAGATTCTATATAGTGACTATCATTACTATCAAATGTGAAACTAGAATAGCGAGATACATAAAAAAAAATGCATTTAAGTCAATTTTAATGATCCAAACAATATGCAATGGAATGTTTCCAATGTGCTAATAAACAACACATTCATCATATGACAAATTATGTACATCTAGTGTCATTATGAATCCACACCATTAAATATGGGAAAAAACATAATTGAACAAAACATATATATGTATCATGGCCCAAAAATTAACTCTAATGTACATATATACATATGTATCTATGTATGATGATCCAAAAAAAACTCGTATGCACATGTATACATGTATATATACATGAATCATGGTTAAAAAAAAAATAGTTTGACTTGTACTAATAAGTTAAGTGAGCTCATGGTACATAAAATCTAGATCCTCTCTGTCTTTTATCATCTCTAAAATCTTTTCATGATCTTCGATAGGCAACCTCCACTTTTGGGAGCAACAACCACTTTTTGGTAAAGTGTCAAAATGTAATCTTGTTGACCAAGTGACTATAATGGAAAATTTTTTGGCTTGGTATGCAATTAGTAAATGTAACACCATTATTATCTATCTTGGTTTGTTGATAATAGGCACATTCAACAATGACTGATCTAGTGGGATATGTTTCCCATCA
Source organism: Cryptomeria japonica (assembly GCF_030272615.1). Taxonomy (NCBI): domain Eukaryota; kingdom Viridiplantae; phylum Streptophyta; class Pinopsida; order Cupressales; family Cupressaceae; genus Cryptomeria; species Cryptomeria japonica. The sequence continues at coordinate 320,381,964 of NC_081406.1, read as the reverse complement.
TCATCTTCCATTGATTCTGACAATTTGTATTTTGGTTCTGTGCATCTCAGTAGATAATAGTCAACACCTTCTATATTGTCAAGATCCGTAACCACGACAAAAATATCACCTGTAGAACACAAATTACAAATAATTAAATTATAAAGTGTATGTTACAATGTATAAATAATTCAAATTTAATCTAAATTTAAATAAAGTACATAAAAATAAAAAAATTGATATTTAAATAAAATACAAGTGAACCTACCACAACTAAATTAGAAACATGTTCATAATCAACCGAATATAGAGGATCATGAATATCTACAATGTCACTATCTTCATAAGGAGGCGTTGCAACTAATTGTTTCATCTCCCATTGTGAAACATATCCATCTCTAATGTTCTAACATTGTTGAATATTTGTGTTGTTTTCAATACAATCAACACAAAAACATGATTTTTCTCTTATTTGAATCACAAGAGGTTTTTGCTAATGTTGTCCATTAAGAGTAATTGATTATGTGTTGCATTGATGCTTTGTCATTGATGTCAACACTAGCTGTTTTGGATGCTTTACCGGCACCCTTTTGGTCCCAGTGAGATGATTGGTTTCTGGTTGGTTTGGATCCGACATGATCCAGTATCCTCTGGTATGATTTGGTTATGGAATTGGCTTATTCTTAATACTCATGTTCATATTTAGCTAGTTGGTTTTGGTTTGGTGATCAGATGCTATCCTGTTTGCTTGGAAGCTTGGCTTGTGGTACCGATGAGGGTTTCACCGATAGAGCTTTGATGAAGATCTTTGATGATATGCATAAGTGGTGTTGGTGTAGCTTCTGGTATGGATTCAAGATGCTGTTGGTGATCATGTTTGAGACTTGGTGGATTTGGATTATTACTTTAGCGTGTGGACCTATATTGGGTCCCGGTTGATCTATTTTATGGACCGACTTAATGTAGCATGTGGATTGGACCTCACGATGTGTTTCCAGGATGTCTTATGGGTTGAATATTGTTTGTTTGGTCTAAGCCTGACATGTTTTGTAATTATATAATTGGTTTATTTTTTGGTGGCCAACCTGATTGTTTATGGTCGAGGGTTTGTATATATATGATGTAAGATCTCATTGTAGATCATCATGGTTATGGTAAAGGGAATGGGAAATGGATATGTAATGTGTGAATAATGTAATATCATTGAGGAAGAGGATTTGGTTGATCATTGGAGATTGAATTGGGTTTATGTAAGAGGATTTAGTCCTCCGATATTGAGATTAATTAGAACTATACTTAGGCATAGGAGATGCTATCTTTGCAGTTCAATCACTTCTCCAGATTGTAGTATGGATTTGTATGTAGTTAGTGAGACTCCTTTTGTGATGAGCAGTGCACTCTAGGCTGTTGGCCTTTCTGCAAGTGCAGGGCCCTCAATTGTAATATGTTAATCATTTCGGTATTAATGTTTTGGGTTCCAGTGAAGTTTTAATTGCTAAATGTTTTGGTAATATGTGACAACTGATTCACCCCCCCTCTGTCAGTTGTCTTCCGACTATTTGAACTATCTAACAATTGGTATCAAAGCTTTGGTCCTCTTTGCAGAAAGCTTAACCGCTTGAGGAAGAACCTATGGCGACTAATAGTTCAAGTTCATATAGAGCAATATTTTAGAGAGATATTCCTAAGCTTGATGGAGCAAATTACATAGTATGGAAGATTCAGATGGAGACTCATCTGAGATGTCTTGGCAAAGAGATTTGGGAGATCACATAGAATGGTGTTACACCTCATAATTTGACATATGGCAATCCTCCTCCAGAAAACCTGGATAAGGAGCTTGAGAATGATTGTAGAGAAAGAGAAGCCCTCTTGTGTGCACTTTTTGATCAACAAATAATGGGATTAACTGACAAATCATCTAGAAAGTCTATATGGGATAAGTTGGAGACTCTTAATGAAGGTGACCCTACTATGAAGATTTCTAAACTTGATGGTTACCGGGTGAGATATGAAAACCTGAAGATGGAAGAAGATGAAAGGATTACTACATTCATGGAAAGGGTAAATGAGATTTTTATGGGAATTCAATGTTGTTGTGGAAATTTGAGTGAAGATGAAATTATTTCTAAAGTCCTGAGAGCCCTACCATCGACATACAAGATGAATGCTACTGCTATTAATGAGTTGAGAATGATGGCTAATACTTTTGTCAACAAAAATACCTTGGTTGGGAAATTATCTGCTTTTGAGCTTGAAGAATTTGGACATTTTGGAGTTGTGAAGACTAAACTTGCTTTTCATGCATCTGCATCACTAATCGGTAAGCAAGATTGGAAAGCTTTATATGCAACAGAATTGGATGATATGAAGAGACAAGATGATGATTTTGAGCAATTTGAAGCGCTATTTGCTAGAAGAGTACCTAAAAGACCGGTAGGAAGTAAGTATGAAGAAAAAACACCTTTTAAATTTTTTGCATGTAATAAGATTGGTCATTTTGCATCTATACATCCTAAAAGGAATTCAAGATTTGAAGAAAGAGTTAGAAAATCTTGTAAGCCTAACCCTGGATATCAGAATAAGTACAAGTACAAGAAAAAGAGAGATAAATCATGCTACATAGCGGATGAGGAAGGTATTACGGACTTTGATGATGAACTGACAAAAGAATCTGCTAGTGGTTCTGGCAATGGAAAGGAATGGGTGTTCTTGGCTATCAAGGAAGATGTTTCGGCACTGGAAGAGAATGTATCTAAAGAGAAGGAACTTGCTCCTAAAATTGAAGACAAGGATGAATGGGTAATTGACAATGGATGTTCACATCATATGACTAGAGATAAAGGGAAGTTTTTATCTTTGCAAGAATTTGATGGTGGTCTGGTTAGATTTGGATGTATGGTCAAATGAAAAGGAACTATATCATTGGATGGTAAGAACAATATTGACAATGTTTATTTTGTTGAAGGTTTTAAGCAAATCTTTTGAGTGTAGGACAATTGGTGGATAAGGGATTTCAATTATAGTTCAAGGATGGAAAATGCAAAATCATTAACATATCTGATTTGGAGATTGCAACTGGTACATAGACAAAAGGTAATATATTTCATTTGAATTCTAGTGAGAAGACATGTTTGATTGCACAAATTTATGAGAGCTGGCTATGGCATAAGAGACTATGTCATGTTAATTTTGATTGCATTCTAAATATCAATTCAACTAGGGCAGTTAGAAATATACCTAAGATTGTGAAGCCCTATAATCCGATATGTAAAGAATGTCAAATGGGAAAACATGTCAGAACCTCTTTTACTAGTATACAAGATAAATCTAATGATGTTCTTGATCTTATTCATACTAATTTGTATGGCCCTTCTAGAGTTAAAAGTTTTCAAGGTGATAGATATTTCATGTTAATCATTGATGATTATTCTAGAATGATGTGGGTTACTTTTCTAAGAGAGAAATTTGAAGCTTTTGAAAAGTTTAAAATCTTTAAGGCTAAAGTGGAAACTGAGATAGGATTGAAGATTAAATGTTTGAGGTCAGATCATGGTGGAGAATTCACATTCGGTGAGTTTAATAACTTTTGTGAAAAGCATGGTATAAGGAGACAACTTTCTGCTCCCCGGACACCTCAGGAGAATGGAGTTGTGGAAAGGAAGAACAAAAGTATCTTGGATGCTGCTAGAACAATGATGATGGAAGCTAGTCTACCTCATATATACTGGAGAGAAGCAGTGAGCACAACAATTTATATATTCAACAGAGTACATATCAAAGGAGAAACTGGTAAGACACCTTATGAATTATGGTTTGGCAATACACCTATAGTTAGGTATTTTTGAATCTTTGGTAGTAAATGTTATATCAAGAGAGATGATATTATTGGAAAATTTGATCCTAGATGTGATGAAGGCATATTTCTTGGTTATGAGTGCTAATGTCAAGGTGGATGAGTTGAATAGAGGTCAAATCCGAGTTTATGAGAAGGAACTGGTGGTGGAAATGATTATATCTGAACTGGTAGCACCTTTACTGGAATAGAGTGTTGAACCAGTTACTCCGACAGTTTCAAAAAATTTGATAGTAACTAAAGAACCGGGAAGAGGAACAGAGAGTCAGAGGACTCCTACGTATGTGAGATTGAATCATTCAGAAGATTAGATCATTGGGGATAATAAAAATGGAGTGATGACAAGAAGAAGACTGAAAACTAATGAGGTATGTTTAATTTCTCATGTTGAACCAGTATCAGTAATTGAAGCATGTAAAGATGAATATTGGTTGAAAGTTGTGGAAGAAGAATTAGATGAGATTGAGAAGAATAACACATGGACTTTAGTTCCCTGACCTAAAAATAAGAATGTTATTGGAACTAAATGGGTTTTTAGGAATAAATTGAATGAGGATGGTCAAGTTGTAAGGAATAAGGCTAGATTAGTTTGTAAAGGATATTCTAAGAAGGAAGGAATTGATTATGGAGAGACTTTTGCACCTATAGCTAGGATTGAAGTTGTAAGATTATTTCTTGCCTATGCTGCCCATAAGAACAACAAAGTTTATCACATGGATGTTAAGTGTGTATTTTTGAATGGGGATCTTGATGATGAAGTTTATTTTGAGCAACCTGATGGTTTTTCACTTTCAGATGATACAACTATTGTTTCCAGGTTCAGGAAAGATTTATATGGATTGAAACAAGCATCTAGAGCTTGGTATGCAAGGTTGGATAAATATCTTTTGAAGCTTGGTTTTACTAAGGGTAATGCTGAAAGTAATTTATATTATAAGATCACTGATGATGATATATTGTTTATTGAATTATTTTTTGATGACATTATTTTTAGAGGCGAAGATAAGTTGTGCATGGATTTTTTTAATAATATGGAAAAAGAATTTGAAATGTCTATGATTCGGGAAATGAAATTTTTCTTAGGTTTGCAGATTACTCAAACTGACAAAGGTATTTTCATTTGTCAAACTAAGTATGCTAAGGATTTGTTGAAGAAATATGGTATGGGAGATTCTAAACCGGTAAGTACTCCTATGATTACAAGTGAGAAATTGACAAGGAAAGATGTTTTTGCACCGATAAATCCTACAAGATACAAATCTATGATTGGTGGTTTGCTTTATTTGACTTAGACTAGGCCTGACATAATGATTGCTGTTTGTATTGCATCTAGATTTCAAAGTAATCCTCGAGAAAATCATGAGAGTGCGGTGAAAATGATTTTTAGATACTTGTAAGGTACATCAGAATATGGTTTGTGCTACCTAAGGATGATGACTTTAATTTATGTACATATACAGATGCTGATGGGTTGGAGATGTTGATGGCCGAAAAAATACTTCAGGTGGAGCTTTCTTTCTTGGAAAGAAGTTGGTTTCATGGATAAGCAAGAAACAATCATGCACTTCTTTATCTACTGCTGAAGCTGAGTATGTTGTTGCTGCTACTAACTATACATAGGTTCTATGGATGAAACAAATGTTGAAGGATATCAAAGTGCATTGCACTGGACCGGTAGTTATTCACTGTGATAACTCTGCTGCTATTGACATATCAAAGAATTTGGTATTTCATTATAAGACAAAACACATATCTATCAAGTATAAATTTTTGAAGGAAAAGGTGGAAGAAAATGAAGTCAGATTGGTTTATGTGAACACTAAAGAGTAGATTGCAGATATTTTCACTAAACTTTTGCCTAAATAACCATTTGAGTACCAGAGAGACAGGTTAGGGGTTTCTACCCCTCGACAGAGAACTGATTGATGATTTTTGGTATCAGTCCGGTATGCATTATCAAAGATATTTTTCATTTTGACACTGATGTGGGGATCCTACTACTCAGGGGGAGTAGTAAGCTTTGTGTTTCAGTGGTTTATGATTTGCTTTGATATTTTTGTCAGAGTTCTGGCATTGATGTCAAAGGGGGAGAGATATTGATGTGAAAAAGAGAAAAGAGAGTTGTATACATTAAGGGCAGATATATGTGTAATTCATAGCTTTATAGAGATATCATTCACAAGGGGAGTTTGGTCTTTGTTTTAGAACTTCATTGCTATATCTTTTAGTGAGAGATTGTTGGCTATCTTCCATTGGGGGAGACTTATTTGGCATTTCTTGGTACTTAGATGTTTTTCACATCTAGTGTTTCCATCAATGCAAAAGGGGGAGATTGTTGGCCATTTGGAGGAATTGATTATGTGTTGCATTGATGTTTTGTCATTGATGTCAACACTAGCTATTTTGGATGCTTTACCGACACCCTTCTGGTCCCGGTAGGATGAGTGGTTTCTGGTTGGTTTGGATCTGGCATGATCTGGTATGCTTCGATATTGATTTGGTTATGGAATTGGCTTATTATTAATACTCATGTTCATATTCAGTCAGTTGGTTTTGGTCTGGTGATAGGATGCTATCCTATTTTCTTGGAAGCTTGGCTTGTGGTACCGGTGAGGGTTTCACCGACAGAGCTTTGATGAAGATCTTTGATGATATGCATAAGTGGTGTTGGTGCAGCTTCTAGTATCAATTTAGGATGCTCTTGGTGATCATGTTCGAGACTTGGTGGATTTGGATTATTGCTTTAGCATGTGGACCTATATTGGGTCCTGGTTGATCTAGGTTATGGACTAGCTTAATGTAACATGTGGATTGGACCTCTCGATGTGTTTCTAGGATGTCTTATGGGTTGAAGATTGTTTGTTTGGTCTAAGGCCGACTTGTTTTGTAATTATGTAATTGGTTTATTTTCTAGTGGTTGACTTGATTGTTTATGGTTGAGGGTTTGCATATATATGATGTAAGATCTCATTATAGATCATCATGGTTATGGTCAAGGGAATGGGAAATGGATATGTAATATGCAAATAATGTAATATCATTTAGGCAGAGGATTTGGTCGATCATTGGAGATCGAATTGGGTTTATGTAAGAGGATTTAGTCCTCCAGTATTGAGCTTAATCAAAATTGTAGTCAGGCATAGGAGATGTTATCTTTGTAGTTCAATCACTTCTCTAGATTGTAGTATGGATTTCTATGTAGTTAGTGAGACTCCTTTTGTGATGAGCAGTGCGCTTTAGGCTGTTGGCCTTCCTGCAAGTGCATGCCTCTCAATTGTAATTCACATACTTATTGTAAAAGTATTATTTGAGCATGGGTAGGCTTCCCACCATGGTTTTTCCCTTTACTGAGTTTTCCATGTATAAATCTTGGTGTCATGTGGATGGTATTTAGTCTCTGATGATTGTTTATGCTTAATTGGTTTAATTGCTATTCCAGTATTTGGTTTAAGCATTCCGGTATTAATGTTTTGGGTTTCGGTGTTGAAGTTTTAATTGCTAAGTGTTATAATAATCTATGACAACTGATTCACCCCCCACTCTCAGTTGTCTTCCAATTATTTGAACTATCTAACAACTAAGTCCTATATCCATGACTTATTTTCAATGCAATCAACATAAAAACATGATCTTTCTGTTACTTGAATAACAAGAGGTTTTCTAAGTCTTGTAGTTGTTTGAAAATTATAAAGATTAGATCAATCATTATCTTTAACTTCCCAAAAATAATGTTTGTTGTATGTTGTGTCATGAGCACCAAAATGACTTTTGCACCATTCTACTATCTCACATGAATTTTGTATGTTGTTACCTGCACAATAACTCATTTTAGCAATTTAATGGACCCATAAGATACATACTTGTAAATAGAGATTACTTGAATGAAGTACAAATATATGCATTGAACTTATACCTATAAGTTCATGTTGGCAAAGTGCACGCTTCACACATGTTCCTGCTCCATCATGCTTTCCTTTTCCATGTCCACTCTAAAAAATGTTCTACAAAAACTTTACACCATGTTTAGCATGTTGTTGTGACAACCAATTGAGCTCTTTTGTAGACTTATATTGTCTTTTGAAGTTACAATGATCCAATATATAAGTTTAAAAAACTTAATTATACTAGTTAATTAAAAGACTAGAAAATTGAAATCAATTTGTACACTTACTAGCACATCCATCAGTCTGAATCTAATGTTGTGAAGAATTTATTCCATGATGTATGATATTTTCGAAACAAATCTCAAAACAATGGGTTACATAACTCCTATCATGACCAATATCATCACTCATATAAAAATGAACCTCCTTGATGATAATGCATTCACTTTGCCACTTTCTACATCGTCCACATGAAACTTTGCATGCCTATACAAAATTTTTACTATGATTACAACCTGCTCAGAATGATAGTATTGACTTTAAATCTCTAGACGCGTGCCTTATGGGCATTTCAATTTTTTATTTGAACTACAACACCATTTTGGTACCACAACTTTGTGCATTTCCCCAACTATCATTTTTAATGAGAAACATGCAGTACAAGGTTGTAACAGATTGCAATACCCATAAAATAGGAAATGTAAGAGTAGCTTAGCATGTGTTTCTATTTAAGACCATCCATGTGAGACATCCCCCTCCTTTCATGTAATTTTTGGTTTCCTATTTCAACATTTTTCTTATAATGAGCCATGTGAAATGTAGCTTTTGATTTCTAGTGAAGATTGCAATGATGCACACTATTTATACTAATGGCACATAATTTGTAAGGTTGTCGCTCAATGATTAGAAAATTACTAAATATATCCCAAATAAAATACAACATGTGTAGGCTATACCAAACTTTAGGAGAAGGAGAAAACTCATTATACCTAAAATGGTCAAAAAAATATTCCCTCCGCTGGATATTAATATTGTAGCTAATAAACAACATAAATAAATAAAGAACAGAACAAAATTCTCAAATACATTCTTGTGAAATTTCCACAAAGTTTACTACAAGGGGAATCTATTGACCCTTGGCATAAGGTTTTGTCATGGATGTCAAAAAGGCAATTTTCATTTGGTATTGGATGCTTCTCAAGTGTTAGGATATGAGATCACTATAATGTTACTTATATATTCAGATTGGTATATGGTATTGTGGAGGGGAAAAATCGAGACCAGGTGACTAGGACCTAATCCCACTTTAGCCAACACATTGGGAATATGAAGGAGCCTAGGGAGATAACTCACTTTGGCTACTTCTTTTGAGAAAGAGATATCCAAGGATTATCTCTTAGGGTTTCTATTCCTCTTGTTGTATGTGATGAGAAAAATAGGGTTTGATTGATCAACAAGACTAGGAGATGAACAATGAAGTATAAATAAACTGAAATTGAACAAACTTGTAGATTTGAATTTGAGATACTGAAATTAGACAAGGAGAAGGAATTTAGATGTGTACTTGATGCTAAAAAATGGACTAAACTGACCAGGACCAGGGCGCCACACCCCTGCCCCTGATGATCTGACAAAGAGTTTCAACTGAAAGCTTGAAATTTGAAGGTCCCGAACTTGCAACCTACCAAAAATCACTTGAAAGTGGGGGGAATAGGGCTCCATGCCCCTGTCCTGGGCAGGCCTAGGGAACCATGACCCTGTCCTTGCTGGTTTTAGCAATTCTGAGACTTTGGGTGAAACTTATGCCTCTTTTTGATTTGAAACTCCTTCCGGGTACTTGTTTTTGCACCTACAACTGAAAAGAGAGCGTTTGGGTGGATATGTAGGGTTTTACCTCAGTCAAACCCCTGTGTTGGTGATTTACACCTCCACAAATAGCCAATAATGTACTGAAAAATGTGTGTGCTAGAACCTTGTGTGTATGCAAGATCCTAAAATGAAAGCAAACAACCTAGAGCAACCCTAAAGAGTAAACCCTAATTGCTTATAATTGACAAAGTAAATTTTCTAAATCAATGATACAAAAGTGATCTAAAGCATTAATGTAAATATGTAAATTGTTGTAATGAAGCTCATGCAAAGACATGAAAATAAATGAAACCATACCCAACCCCTAAGGGAGGGGTACAAGCCAATCGTCAGTCGGTGATCTCCTATTATTCTTCAATGTCTTCAAGGCTCTTAATTGATGATGAATGCTTGATGAAATGTTGTTGAATGTTGTTGAAGACTCCACATAGGCTTCTCTTTCACTACATAGAAGGCTCCTTGTGCTCCAAAAACTTGCTCTTAGATTCTTAGATCCCATCAAATGAAGAAAGAGGACTCTTAGAAACCCTATATCTTGATTTCATCTTTAGGCTGACTTAGAGACTAAATTTCCTGCCAATCTTTTTGGGTTAAGAATTATAATATAATAGGATTATGCTCCTAAAATTTTGGGAAAAAAGCCGAGGACCATGTGCACTTTGCACATGGTTTGACCAACTTTTCACCAAATTTTCAGAGTTGTTAGATATGATGATTTTAGAGTGAATCCCAAAGTTACAACTGATTTCAACTTGTTTTGACATGTGAAATCGGGTCTTAGACGTCAAAATAGGACATAATTAGGGTTTATGATTAAATGATTTATAAGAGGAATAAAATAAAAAAGGGGCACACTTAGGTAAAGGGCCCAATTTTATGATATGGGGAGTGATGAAATTTGAATTTAGATTTAATTAAATTAATTAATTAAATTAATTAATTAAATTCTTAAAGGAAAATTACAATGCAAGATGCAAACACACTAACGCAAGTGCTAAACTAAGTGTGAAATTGTACCACCCTAGCAAGGGTGTACAATTTATGACACTACATTTAGCCGCCACTTTAGCGGTCATATGACACTACGTGCATATGCAAGCTAAAGTAAAGAAAAGTAAACATTCATGAAAAAGGATATATCCACGAGTTGTCGGACAAAGCCCCTTGCGATATCTGCAGTACATAGTTAGAAACCGCACCCTACAAAATCACATATTAGATAAAATCACAAAACCACCTAAATTCTTACTAAGGAAGGTGATGAAAATTTGAGGGTAGCTATATTCCCTCCCTGTTTTGGCTTGCTAATTTTAGTGAGTTGAAATAGGGAATCATGTTTACCACATTAAATTGTGAAGGAAGATTGATAAAAAATGCTCACAAGAAGATTTGATACAAGATAAAAAACTAATGGAGAATCATTTGGTAAGAAAGAGAACTAAACCTCAATTACAACACAACAAAGAGTGTGAGGACTTGAGAGCTCTCTAACACAAGATGACAAATTTAAATGGAAACAAATGCAAGAGATACAATCCAAAAATGCAACTCCATAAAGGAAATTGGAAATTAATGAAGGATTGAAATGTCATCAAAGAAAGATTATTTATAGCAACACTCTTCTAAATAAGGCAAGAGATCCTCATCATGGACATGCATGTTCACAAAATAGAAGGGTTTATTGTAAAAGATACTACTCAATGAAGAAAAGAAATTGATGAATGATCAAAGACTTCCAACACCAAGGAGGAGGTCCCAATTAAGGATATGTACTTAAGATCCCCATTAGGGATGCTTGTTCCAATATGAGAGAAGGAATTAAAATATGAATACACCTCTACAATAAATAAGAAAACCTTATAGAAGACACTACTTCAAAAATGGGAAATTTTAATCTCAAAAAAGAGAGATGTTTGAAATCACTCTTGCACCCTATATATAGGGAGAAGAGATGAGATAGGAATAGGATATTATGTTTCCTCCAATAGTTTGATTGCACGTGAAATTGTACCACCATGAATGAAAATGAGCCCCCAATAAGTGAGCTACCAATGTCACATAATCATGAGCAACATTATAGTCATTAATGTTATTTAAAGACATGATAGATTGAATGAGGTATTTGAGTATGAAATGTTAAATTCTCTACTATAAGTGAGATTAAAAAAATGTATAAGATGATGAATGTTAAAAAGTATTTAGAAAGAGAGAAGTTTATAGGAGAAGAATAGGCCACTAAGTCATACTTTTCTTGCACACAAGAAATCTTAGGAGATGGATAAGTGTAACTCATTAGAGCCTTATTCCTAGAAGAAAAGATTTTAGAATGAGTAGAAGATAAAGTCTCATAAGTGGCAGGAGATTCATAAAGAGATTTTCTCATCACCAAGATTTCCTTATGAGGGGGATGAGTGTTGAAAGAAGTAGAAGATAATTTAATTGAGGTGAGGTGATCATCACTACTAAATATAGCATTCACATTGAGATATGGTCTTTTATATGCTTTAGTGGGATTAGAAGGATTATATCCAAGTCCAAATGAAGGTTCATGTGTATTATGTTCTAAAGGAACTTTAATTCCTTGTTCATTTGCGCCACAACCATTGCCATTATAGCCACTATTAGCTAAAATGTGAAAACCAAGACCATAAAGGGATGCAAAATCAGAAAGAGATGGTGATGCCTCATAGGTCTCAGTGCTATATGAATTAGAGGAAGGATTTGAAGACTCATTTGAATTAGAAGCAGCCACAAAGTGGTTACTTATTTGTTTAGATAAAGTGGGTTGCTCTTCAGGTTCCTCCTTAGATTTATCCTTCTTAGTTTTAGATTCTTTCCAAGATACTCTATACTCTCCTACAAAAGTAGGGTTAAAGTATAGAGATCCCCAATCATCATCTAAGAGCACTCCTTCGAGAGAAATGATATCCTCGGGAGGAGATTCCAATTGAGTAGAAGGATCAGGAGTACTAGAAGGAACAAGATCATCAAAGGAAATAGATGTATTTGAAGAAGTAGAAGGATTGGGAGAAGAATGGGAAGTAGTTGAACAAGAAGATCCAAATTTTAATGGTTCTTGAAGATTATTAGCTAACAAGGTGTATGTATTATCGTTATAAGTGAACTTGACTTGCCTATGCAAATTTGAGGGGACAAATTGCTTGCTATGAATCCATGGTCTACCTAATAGAAGGTTATATGTCAAATTACCAGGCATAACATGAATAGGTGTAGGTACCATAACATGACCTACCTTAAAAGACAAGGTTATGATACCTAAACATTGTTTAGCAACATTATCAAATCCTTGAAAAGTAAGAGAAGCAGGTTCAATGAGAGAAAGATCCACATTAATCTTATCCAATGTCCACACCACAAACATTAAGGCCAGACCCATTGTCCACAAGGGTTCATCTTATAGCACTATCGTTGATAATAACCACAATCATAAGAGGATCATATTGATGTTGGATTTCATGAGTAGGTAACTCATCTTGTATGAATATAATTTGAGCTTTGAGTTTGTTTGTAGGATCAATCAAAGAAGCCATATTAGGTGTCACTACAGGTGGGACATCTAAATTTTTTAAAGCATCTTGTAACATCCCATGATAAGTAGGCAAAGTTTGAACCAAATCCCAAATAGAAATCTTGGTAGGAGTAGCTTTAAGTTGTTCAATGAGATCATACTCCTTACTAAGAGTTTGTGATATACGAGGTGCTTGTGGAAGAGTAGGTTGAGAGGGAGGAAGTGAAGTTGGGGTAATTGGAAGGGGATTAGGTTGCCTATTGTTTCTTGTGTTGTAGGTATGAGAAACCGTATGATAACTCTCTCTAGTGATTTTCTTAGCATACTCATAAGGGCTCTTAGTAGGATAACCTCCTTGCACAGTAATAACAGGTTTCTTAGGAGTGCAAAAAAAAAATTTGCATAACCACCTTGAACCACTAAGATAGGCTTACATTGAGAACTTTGAGAAGGACAAGCACCTTGAACTATGAAGAGGGGTTTATTAGGTGTTTCATTCACATGTATCAAATTGATTGAAGATGGTTTAGGAATATCAAAGGCATCCTTATGAATTTTAGAAGAAGAATGAACAAGATTGTTGGAAGAATTATCAATTTTAGGAGGTAGACTAGAAGTAGGCATTGATGTTTTAGTAGGAAGAGTATTATTAGGAAGGATCATATCATCTTCTATTATCATAGGATATACATGGGGAATAAAATCTCTAGGAGAAGGATCAACATTACTCTCCAAAATTTCACCTTTTAGAGGGAGATATTTGAAAGAGATGTTAACAATCTCTTCTTGAACTAAGGTATCCTTATGAGTAGATCCTAGTTGGGGAGAAGGGGATGATTTACCTTTAGAGGGAAAGTGATTGAGATTTATGAGAGGTGAGATGTTATCAAGGGGGTTACTCTCATAGGGTAGAGAATAATCAACACCTTCTTCTAATGGTTCATCCCAAATAGTGAGGTTATTGAAAAAAATATTAGAAATATCTTGCACAAAGATGTCCTTATTGTTATTGCCAATTTTGGGAGAAGAGATAACACCATTCGTTAATTCTTAATCCTTAGGAGGGAGAGAATCAGAAAATGTGTTTGAATCATCCTCTTTTCTCAAAATGTGTTCAATAGGATGTTTAGGGGAGAGAGAATTAAATAAATTGATTATGATTTCATCTTCTTTTTCTAAGGCATCTTTATGGGTAAGACAAGCTTCGGGGCAAGGAGAAGCATTTCTCATTAATGCATCATCTCTAGTGGGCATTTTGTTGAAGTCAAAAGAGGAAATGAAATCACTAGGAAAAGTAGGGACAATACCATCTTCTTGCACAAAATGATCCTCATGAGGGGAGTATTATTTAGGAGGGAGATGAAAATATTTCTCCAAAGATCATGCTTTAGAACAAGATCTTTGAAAGAAGTGCTCATAACCTCTTGTTGTACTAACATTCCCCCATTAGTAAGACCAAATTTAGGAGAAGATAAGTTAATGTCCATAGATACCTTTTCACCTAGAGAGGCATCATGTAAAGAAGTTAAAGAAACACTAAGAAAGGTGTTTATGCTATCATCCTCTTCCTCTAAGATAGCTAGATGGGAAAGGCAAATTTTAGGAGAATTGTCAAGATCACTCTTCAAATCTTCATCTTTAGAGCATGGGAGAGTTGTGAAGGGGTTGGTAAAAACTCTTTTAGGCACTAAAATTTTGTCATAGATAGGAGGAGGTTCTTTAAGAGATGGAAAAATTGAAACAAGGGAAGCCAACCCATTATCACATTTATGGAATGAATGCATCATGACAATAATTTTCCTTTTTCAAATGATAACACATGAAAAATAGAAGGAAATGTTCAATTTTAACCAATGCAAGCACTTTAAATTTTTATTTAGAAAATAAAATTTATGAGTGAAATGTGTTCCTAAATAAGATCTAAAATTAATGATCCAAATTAAGCTATCCACAAGTTCAATTTTGACTTGAAAAATTAGGGTTTTAACAAAATTGACCTCTAAATTTTGAAATTTACAAGGAATTGAAACTTGTAAATGTAAAATTGAATTTGAAATAGAAAAAACACTTAGATCTGAGAACATAAATAGAATTAAAAAAGGTTGGATTCACATCGAGTTCACCAAAATGTGGAGGGGAAAAATCGAGACCGGGTGACTAGGACCTAATCCCACTTTAGCCAACACATTGGGAATACGAAAGATCCTAGGGAGATAGCTCACTTTGGATACTTCTTGTGAGAAAGATAGAGCCAAGGATTATCTCTTGGGGTTTCTATTCCTCTTTTTTTATGTGATGAAAAAAATAGGGTTTGATTGATCAACTATACTAGGAGATGAACAATGAAGCATATATGAACTGAAATTGAACAAACTTGCAGATCTTAAATTGAGATACTAAAAGAAAACAACGGGGAGGAATTTGGATGTGCACCTGATGCTGAAAGATGGACCAAACTGACTAGGACCAGGGTGCCACACCCCTATCCCTGATGATCTAACATAGAGATACAACTAAAAGGCTGAAATTTGAAGGTCCTGAACTTGCAACCTACCAAAAATCACCTGAAAGTGGGGGGACTAGGGTGCCACACCCCTGTCCCTGATAGATTTGAGCAATTATGAGACTTCTGGGTGGTACTTATGACTCTTTCTGATCTGAAACTCCTTCCGGGTACTTGTTTCTGCACCTGCAACTGAAAAGAGATGGTTTGGGTGGATATGTAGGGTTTTGCCTCAATCAAATCCCTATGTTTTTTATTTCCACCTCCATAAATAGCCGATAATGTACTGAAAAATGTGTGTATTAGAACCTTGTGTGTATGCAAGATCCTAAAATGAAAGCAAACAATCTATAGCAACCCTAAAGAGTAAACCCTAATTACTTATAATTGACAAAGTAAATGCTCTAAATCAATGATGAAAAGTGATCTAAAGAATGAATGTAAATATGTAAATTGATGTAATAAAGCTCATGCAAAGACATGAAAATAACACGAAACCATACCCAACCCCTGAGGGAGGGGTACAAGCCAATCGTCAGTCGGTGATCTCCTATTATTCTTCAATGTCTTCAAGGCTCCTAATTGATGATTAATGATTGAGTAAATGTTGTTGAATGTTTTTGAAGACTCCACACAGGCTTCTCTTTCACTACATAGAAGGCTCCTTGTGCTCCAAAAACCTACTCTTAGATTCTTAGATCCCATCAAATGAAGAAAGAGGACTCTTATGTATGAAACCCTAGATATTAATTTCATCTTTAGGCCGACTTAGAGATTGAATTTACCACCAATATTCTGGGGTTAATCATTATAATATCATAGGATTATGCTCTCGAAATTTTGGGAAAAAAGTCGAGGACCATGTGCACTGTGCACATGGTCCGGCCAACTTTTCACCAAATTTTTAGGGTCATTAGATATGATGATATTAGAGAGAATCCCAAAGTTACAACTGATTTCAAGGTGTTTTGATATGCGAAATTGGGCCTTAAAGGTCAAAATAGGACATAATTAGGGTTTATGATTAAATGATTTATAGGAGGAAAAAAAAAGGGACACACTTAGGGTAAAGGGCCCAATTTTATGATGTGGGGAGTGATGAAATATGCCTTTAGATTTAATTAAATTAATTAATTAAATGCCTAAAGGGAAATTACAATGCAAGATGCAAACACACTAAGGCAGGTGCTAAACTAAGTGTGAAATTGTACCACCCTAGCAAGGGTGTACAATTTATGACACTGTAGATATACATGATGACATTTGTTTGGTATCTCAGATTGGTCAGATTGGTTTACAATATGACATCCTTGACAATGACAATGACACAGTGACAACCTCATGTTGTATTCCCATATTGTATCCAGTTATTGGTTGTATTGGCATACACTTGGCATGTGGTTACATTGATTTGTGGATACTCATACTTGGCATAGTGACATCTTCATTTGGTTGATACAAAGTGTTTCAGTGGTATAGATGGACGTGACTTCATGAAAAATGTTAGCATTATAATAAACGTGTCTTGTTTTCCATAGAACATTGATACATTATTCATGTTAAGTTAACAAGTTATCAATATCTTTTTTCATTTTGATATTGGTGGCTTATTGTTTTATTATTGACAGGATAGCTATGTTTTATGTAAACAAAAGTTTTGAGTTATCAATGAAATTTCTTAGACAAGGATAACATCTATGATCTTGGTCTACATGGTTATAATATGTTTGGTAACCTTTAGTGACTTGGCTTTGTAAACGACGACATTTTAAATTTGTGACACCATGGTATAGGATTGCATTCTCTTGAACATAAAGTTTCTTATGAAAGGCTACGAGAATTTTTATTTTTCAAAGGACTTCAAACACATCACTATGTTGGAAAGAAAATTATAATAAAGACCTATTTCACTTTGTATCCCATGTGCTTTGTATTCATATTAACAATGACATAAAGGTCCTTGATTTTGGATTATTATGGTTGGCACCTGTGAGCATTTTTATTGTGGCATTATATTGGGATTCAAATCCCATCATAATTCTCTTTGTCAAAGCGACATTTTGGAGGTTCAAGTGAAAAGTAAGGCATCAAAGAAAATAGTTTGTTATTTTGAATACACTTGATTATTTTGGGTTTCATTTCGAAACCCTACCAGAGAAGAACTAGGGCACGAGATTGCAGTTACATTTGTGAGTTTGGCACTGAAGAAGAAGACAATTAGAATGGGAAAGCAATGGTTTTTAAAATGACATTGAAATCTGGTAACTAGGTCTTTATAGGTGTATCTGTAGTCACATAAATATGTCCATTTAATTAAATGAATATTTACTATTTATTTTATTAATAAACCTTCAATAATCAATTAATTAAATTAATATTTAATTAATTCATCCTCAACCCCTTCTCCTATTAATCAAATAAATGAATTAATTTATTTAAATTAACTCATTAAACCAAATTCACAATCAATTAAATGAATAAATCATATTTATTTAATTTAACCACTTTCTTCTTTTAAATAAATAAATAAATAAATAAATATTTATTTAAATCACTAAACAAATCCCCCCACTTGCATTCTCCTACAAATGCAAGTTTCATCCACAATTGAAATAAATTAATTTTATTTTAATCAAAATCCTATTTTCCCTCACCCACCAAACCCACTTGCAATCCTAAATCCCCTTCTAGATTCTTCTAACCACTTTCTAAGTTCTTCTAATCATTCTCAATTAGCCTAATCCATCTCCTAAATATTCCTAATCAGCTTGAAGTCACTTCTCAAAGCCTCCAAAGTCTTTGAAAAGCATTTAAATCTTTATGTGTTCAACAAGCTAACCCCTAAAGTCTTCCTGTAGACACCTAAAATTGTCATGTCTAATTAAATAAATATCTTTATTTATTTAATTATCTTAAGCCTAATTCTTCTATTAATTAAATAAATCTTTATTTATTTAATTAATTCATTTATCCTCTTCTAGCCTTATTTCTCATTTAAATAAATGCATTTATTTATTTAAATTATCCTTTTCCTAAATTAAATAAATATCTTATTTATTTAATTGATCCCACTTCTTCTATTAATTAAATGAATCTTTATTTATTTAATTAATTCATTAAACTTTTCTACCCATGGCACATGTCATTCATCTCTTAATTCATACACTACCTACCCTCTCATTATTTTATTATTTTCTTTACCTAGCCTCTAATCATAGCTGACCTCTTTTACACCTCTCAATCTTATCCCTCCATTTCTTATAGTGTCTTCTATATAAAGAGATGCTTCCTGCATTATCAAATCCTAACTACTTGATTACTTGACTACACTACCCCTTTGCACTTTCATATGCGATCCTACTTGCAACCACACTTCCGTTCTTTGTTGAGCTCTTGTGCACATAAAATCTGAGAGCAAATATATCAAGCAAGATCAATGGAGATAGGAAGAATGGAGATCCAAACCCTATTAGACATGTGATGGTATAATCTTTGTGATTTCATTTGATTCGCATTGTCTTAGGTAATCTTCATATGTTATGGTGGATCTTTGTTGTTGTTAGGCTAGGGTTTTGTGGTTGAATTCATTTAGTCTTTCAATATTGTTGTTTCCATTTTCACCATAAACATTTTGACACACCTTGTGGGACATGGATTTTTGTTAGATCTGTATTTTTTGCAGGTTTTCCTAACCATATATTGCTGTTTTGTAAAACAATTTGGAGAATAACCTTGTGTAGCTAGGGTTTTAGACACAAAATCAAGATCTTGGAGAGATTTGATCTGATCTCACAAACAGCTATGAATTTTTGAACCAAATTTTATTTTCAAGTTGAGGACAATATTAAAAGCTCTCAATCCAAAATTTAGAATTTTTGAAGCACATTTGCATTTTCCATGATTTTTTAATGATTTTTCATAAAAAATTAATTTTGAGAGCAAATTAACAAATTTTTTAGATTTTCTTATATTTTTGAAAATATCTATGATTTATACACATGATCTGTTCTTTGTGATTTTAATTTTGATGCAAAATATTTCCCTAAAAATTGGATCTTTAAAAATTAGGGTTTCTCCTTATTTTGCTCAGATCTCACAAAAAAATTTGAATTTTGGCATCAATTTTTTTTTGAAGGTCAAAAATATCATCAGCGATGTTCAGTAAACATTTCAAATTTTTTGGATCAAGGTTTCATTTTATATGAATTTTTTATGATATATCATAAAAAAATAATTTTGAGAGAAAATTAGCAAATTTTTTGGATTTTCTTATATTTTTGGAAATCTCTCAGAATTATACATAGGATCTATTTTTTTTGATTTTAAATTTGATGCAAAATCATTCCTCAAAAATCAGATATTTAAAAATTAGGGTTTTGCATTATTTTACTCATATCTCACAAACTACTTGGATTTGTTGCAGAAATTTTTTTATGAAGGTTTGGAAGACCATCAGGATTCTCCACTAAAAATTTCATATTTTTTGGATTGATTTTGCATTTTATATGAATTGTTTATGATTTTTCATAAAAAAATATTTTTTGGAGCAAATTAGCAATTTTTCTGAATTTTCTTACATTTTTGGAAATCTCTTGAAATTTTACAGGTGGTCTTCTTTTATGATAAATTAGATATTTGAATTGGTCAACAAAACACATTGTTGAAGGCCCCTATTTCAAAAAGTCTTTTGGATCTAAAATTTACCTAACTTGTGTGCTTGCAGGAAGGGGTGATCATTTGAAACAATCCAAACTACTAACAAATCTTTGTTGCAGGACCTTGACAAGGATTTTCTTTTGATCTTTATTGTGTGCCTTGTTTTTATAGATTAGCAAACACTTCAATTGGTGCACTAAAATTGAACCATTGTCTTTTGTGTCTTGAGCAATAGGCTCTTTTTGTTTAATCTTTAGAGGGCCTATCTCCCCGTGTGGTCATTAGGACTACTAGTGAGGAGAGAATGACCCAAGTGGTAGCAAAAGAAAAGCCATCTTCTTCCAAACCACTATAAATAACTGTATCCATGGTGAAAACTATGGATAACATGTGCTGATTAGTTCATACCGACACTATGTCTCCCCATAAACCCATTTGATCAAATTTATTTGATCATTTGTAGGGCGTAACCCCTACCGGCTGGGAGCCTTCTGTATTTATAGAGCTAAAAGTGCCACATGTATGGCCACACGAGCGGATGCCCTTACTAGCACCTTTTTGTTTTAGAAGCCAAAATCCTTCTAGTTGTTGGGGTAGGAGGTCGGACCTCTGGTAGAGGCCCACACACATACGGTTCTTAGTAGAGATACAAAGTTTGCCACGAGGAGTTTTCCTGGGGACAGATGCTTGGCTGCCCAAGAAGTGAGTGTCAAGGGTGGAGTCAGTGGGGTCAAGCATCTAAGTATCCGCTCTAAATAGTGTAGCCTCGGGGGAAACTCCATGTGGGATCAACAACTATTGTCTTGGCCAGCCATAAGAATTGTGCTTGTCTTATTTTGAACAATCAAACATTCAAGACCAAACATCAAAAAATTGTGTCTTTTGTGTCTTCAAGTGTATGCAAAACAATTTTACATCAAATAGCACACTTTTATTTGAGTCATTTTGGGTATAAACACTTGCAAACATTGAGTCCTCATCAACATTGTGTCCTCTTGTCATGAAAAATAGTCACAAATTCAGATTGGGTCACAACAAGTCACTTTACAGATTGGAAAAATTGCACTCAGATTTTAGAACCATGTCTATGAAGTATACAAACACATATGTGTTAAGTATTGAGAAAAACACACAATCCAACAAACAAGAACAATCAGTTTCAGACTTATTGAGCTTCCTAGGTTATCTCTCTAGGTTTTCATCTAGAATTCAACCTGTCTTTGGGTCTCACAAAGTCCATCATTTCTTTACACCTTGCATTACATTCACATTTGCCTAAACTTGAGTCAAAAGGTCACTTGCTTGTCCTCATCATACTTTGTCAACACACTACATACAACAACATTTTGCTAAGTGGTCCCTCATCAAGGTCTATCACCTTTGGGTCTCATTTGGTCTTACTTAGAGTCAAGGTCAACTTACCTCATCAAGAGAAACTATCATCTCTTTGGAAGCCACACCTACTCTACTACATACATACTTGGTCTTACACTTTGAACATTGCAAGTAAACCTCAGATTCATTTACATTCTATCCAACTCTTGGTCTTCTATACTCTTTCCATTTTCATCCAGTCTCACACATCTTGGTCAATACCTAGTTCATGGTTGAAATCCATTTCCAAAAATCTAGGAGAGAAGCTAAAGAGGCTCAAGAGTCCACAAACATGAGTTCCTATGAGTATGACAATGATATATTCTTCAATTCTGATCATACCACATTACCTAACATGGATGCCTATAGGAACATTCCAAATGTTGAGAACATGGACACTATAAACAACAATGATACACACAATAACAATATGGACAACTTTTCTGTACATTCAGTAGAAGTGGAAGACTCCATTATGGATCCCTATTTTAATCGATTGGTTGAGGAAATAATGAGGAGAGATAGACAATATTTCTTACAAGTGATGGCACAAAGTGGCGCCAAGATCCCTCATGATTTTGACATGTCTCAAATAATAGAAAATCGACCTTTACAACAACCTCACCTCAACATGGATCAAAGGAGGCCTAATAGTGGAGGCAATAGAGGACCACATCTTGTACCTGAATCACCATCATCTTTGTTTCAAAAACCAGAGGTCCCACATACACATGGTCAAGCATATGATACTCACCTTCACAGACCATTATGGAAGTCTTACGCAGAAAAATATGCTCAATCACATACCAATGCTAAGGATCAACCACCAAAGCAATTGGATATTCAAAGGCATGCTCAAAATTTGGACACAAGGAAACCCCTTGTCAAATTTTGTGGCAACACACTAGAACAAACTCATGACATTCCTATAGAGTATGGTATACATGGACAAAGCAGATATGCTGTTCCTCAACATGACTCTATACCAAGTGGTCCATATACGCAAGATCATTATAGACCTCCTCCATATGAACATGTGTATGATCAATATCATCCATATATGCAACATGCTCCTCCTCCACCCGATGGTTCAGGCATGGGGTATGTTCCAAGAAGTCAGTCTCCACCGAAGAACAATTTGGAACAACAAATCAGGGACTTACAAAAGAAAATGGAGGACATAAATACACCAAAGCCAACATACACAATGAGAGACATATGTCCCTATCCATTTGACAAAAGCATTCCAATGCCTCTATTTCCTACACACTTTGTGACACCTAAGTTTGATAAGTACAAAGGAAAAGGGGATCCTAAGGCACATATAAGACAATTTTTCACAACTTGCATTGAGGTAGCAGCAGAAGAGACATATTTGATGAGATTATTCCCACAGAGCTTAGGTGATCAAGCTATGAAATGGTTCTCCCAACTGCCACTTGGAATTAAGTCATGGGGTGATTTAGCAGATGCATTTATCCAACATTTCTCCTACAACATAGAGACAGACATATCAGTCACTACTTTGTGCAACACCAAGCAAAAAGATGGAGAGTCTTTTTCATCATTTTTACAAAGATGGAGGAATCTAGCCAGTAGATGCTCTTGTGAAATTCCACAAAAACAAATGGTAGAGATGTTCACCCAAAATGTTAACAAAGACATTGGTTATGACTTGAAAAAAGCTTGCTTATCCACTTTCAAGGACGTCATTGAAAAAGGCTTAGCAACAAAGAAGGTCCTAATTGAACAAGGAGTCATTAAGATATTCAAGGAAAACAAAGATGACTTTAAAAGAAAAGACAAGCCCAGATTTTGGAATAAAAACAAGAACACAGTCAATGATGGTGTTGTGGATGCCAATACAGTGCGACCTAAAATAATTTTTTCCGGATCAAGCTCTACAATCAATCAAGTGAATACTCAAACAACTTCCAAATCACAAAGGAAGTACACCCCATTGGGAGAACCACTTGAGTCAGTTTTCAAAAAGATAGTGCAAACAAAGTAATCACAGTTCTAGATTTTCCTCCATATGAGCCAAAGGTTAAACCAAATTGGTGGAATGATGATGAATATTATGAGTTTCATAAGAGCAAAGGACATAAAACAGGAAATTTCCATCGACTGAAGAACATCATACAAGATCTCATTGATAGAGGTGACATTGAGATTGAAAGACACTCATCCAACCAAGAACATGAAATGTTTAAGGAACCATTCCCAAAGCATGACAAGGGAAAGTCTAAAGCCACAGATGACCAAAACTACTATACCAGAGCATCCTATAACTATGATTCAACTATCAATCACATTTCAATGGACAATTATGTCTCTACCATTATCATCAAGGACAAAACACCTAAGAATTCTACCCAAAGATCCAAGATTGTCCTAAAAGGAATTTGATCTTCTTCCGAACCTACCTCTGAATGTCATGTTACAACGCATCGAGGTAAATTTACTTTGCAGGGTGCTCCAGCTAAAGACACCACTTCTTCATCAACCAAGCCTGAGTACAATCTTGTAGAACAGTTAGGGAAGACACCTACACTTATTTCAATCCTTGAGCTCTTATGTATATCCCCCCCACATAAAGCCATTCTTGACAAAATCTCGAGAGACACTTCTGTCCCTACTGATCTGAACGTGGACCAGTTTCAAGCCATGATGGGATACCTTTCCATTCCACACTCCCTTATATTCACTGAAGCTGACGATGCCTCCATGAGCCAACCACATAATGCACCTTTTCACATTGAAGTCTTCCTACACAAACATCAAATAAAATGAGTCCTGATAGATGGAGGAGCAGGTCTAAACATTTGTACATTGAGCACTATTAAACAATTGGGATATTCTAAAAACGCCTTGAATTCTACACATGCAATAACCATCAAGGCATATGATGACGAAGAGCACTCATCCAAAGGAACAGTCACCTTACCTCTTAGGGTTGGGCCAATTACGAAGGATTTGGTTTGTCAAGTCCTTGATCTAGAGCTCACATACAACATATTGCTAGGACGTCCATGGATTCATGAGATGAGTGCAGTACCATCTACATATCATCGGTGTATCAAGTTTCCTCACAATGGAGTTGAAGTGACTATTAAAGATGATTCAAATCCATTCATATATTGCAACAATCTGCGACCTAGATCAGAAATAACAATACTAGTCAATCGAGAAGTTGTTCCATCTTCAGCATATGTGGATCCACAATCCTTGAAAGCTTCTACATCAAAACAAGCAAAGATCAAAGAAAACTTCAAGTTTAAAGACATGGGATGTGGTGAGTACATCTTTCATGTTGATCAACTCCCATTATCTCCTAAGACATTCAGTCGATAGGAACAATCTATAAACAATTTTCAATGCCAAGGAATTGGGTACGAAGCACCTAGTGTTGTGGCTACTAAGTCTGAATGTGAATCTCCTCTAGTGGTGCAAGTAGCTCTTGATATCAATAGTCCTAAGAGTGGTTCCAACAAAGAATCTATTGACCATATCGCCAGCCCTCTTGAGAACTCACATAGCCTTAATATTTCATCCACTCCTTCCATTTCCACTCCTCTCCCAAACTTGGATCAACAAGAATCACAAGAGCCCTTACTAATTGGGGATCAAAAATCAAGCTTTGAAAAGAAAAATCTAAAAGTCAAAAATAAAGAGAAGTCCTTTAGTCCAAATCAACATCAAAAGTTATTGGACTCTGCAAAAATTAAGGTCAAGGATAAAAGTCCTATGAAAGAAAAAGAACAAGAGTTGATCTCCCCTTATACCAAAATAACTGGGGGCAAAAGTTCTAAAATTTCAAGTCAAAAAGCACACTTGTTGATCCTAAGTCTCCATCATGCTATCCTACTTTCACTTATTTTCGCAATCATAAGCCTTCATAAATCATCCACTTGTTCCACACATCCATTCCCTTCTGGCGATACATCATGGACCTTTAATGGAACTTCCTCAAAGGACTTTGTTATCAGCGATGCCCAAACTTCTTTAGGTGACACGTATATGGGCCTATGTAGTTCACACACTAGTAATTCTATCTCAGTTTCTTTATCAAGGAAGATAGTCACTCGAGCTACACATCATTTAGTCAAGGAACAATGCAACTACAATCACAAGGTAAAGCCTCACACATTTGAGGTAGGTGACTTAGTTCTCAGAGAAAATCCTAAAAATCAGCAAGACAGAGAAAAGAAGGGAAAGTTCGAATCAAATTGGCTTGGTCCTTACATCATCACAACAACCTATGGATCCGGTGCATATCAGCTCTCAACCACAGATGGCAAACCTTTGGAGGATCCTATCAACAACATGCACCTTTGCAACTTTTCCACATAGCTCTTCAGAGTATCGTAATTCAAAAATGAAAAAAAAAATAAAATAAAATAAAATAAAATAAAAAATTATCAAAAATACAAAAAAATTCATAAAAATTAAAAATCGTTACTTGGTGAAAACCTGGCAAACAAGTGCCTTGTGACACAAAAAAATTGAAAAAAAATAGAAAAACATTTTGTCCAACTATGAAAACCACTTGGGTGGCGCCCTAGGCAAGTACCATGGTGAAAACTGGGTCACCAATGCCATGTGTAGGGACATTGCTCCTCCCTCCTTTAGGATTCCATTTCATCCTTTCACTTTGCACACACTCACGACCTATTCATCCATAATAAACTTACCCATTCTCATCATGGCTTGTTATTGATCTACCCAAGATTGGTTCACCATTCATAATAAACATTCCTTTTCATCCCCTTTCCATCCATAATAAATCAGCTCCTATATGTGGCTAAGGCAAATCCTACGTCTAGTGATGGGTGTGGAACTAAGAGCATCACCTGTTCTGAGGAGTACAATTTCTTCCAATTTTCTTTGGTCTATCCGCGCACAATCTGCAATAAAGCAACATTTGCATCACCAATTCTCAAATAAAGTTCCATCTTCTCCACAATAAAGTATTAGTATCATGGATTCAGTCAGTTTTAGATGAGACACAACAGTAGCAATGGGCTTCAACAAATCAAATCTTTCAACAGACTCAGACAAGATTATGGTTCAGTGCTATCTATCCTTTTGTGAATGTAAACATTGTGACCACAATCAAATAAGACTTATACAAGTGACAAGAGACACTAAACTTGAGGACTACAGTGGATGTTGGTGTCGAGTCTTGGTTTTCTTTTGATTTTATCTTTTTGGTGACATGTCTTTTAGCTTTCCATGATGTCTTTGACTAGAGATTCTATCTTCAGGATGTCTTTGACTAGAAAGGCAAGGATGGGGTATCATCACCTATTTTTCTTTTGATGTCTACGGATTGTCTCTTAGTAATTCTATGACTTGTCCAAAGATATGAGGACACTCTGAGTCTAGTATGAACTTGGGCATTCCTTGTTTGTGACTATCTTATCTCCATGCAAATAGGTACAATGAGTTTTTGGGTTGAACATATGCCTTGATTGTCATAACCTACTTGCCATAATAAAGCTCAATGATGATAACACACAAGAAGCTCTTTCACTTTCATATCTTCTATCTTCCACCCCGCTTTCTTAATTGACTTTCATCATCCTTCTTGAGTCCATGTAGCCCGCTATCACATGACTGAGTATAATGAGATGCCAAAAACATTTGCATCTCATGTAGTTTGAACCTGCATTACCACATATAAGAATTTCATACATACATACATATAGATATCACAATTGCATCACATCCTGCACACAACACATATTAGCACATTTTACATTTGCATTATCATATTCATCTACATTTCATACATTCAGATTTGCATTGGCATAACATATATAAAAAAAAAGAACAAAAATATTGAATTTCATTATGTACATATTTGCATCCATATCATAAGCACCACATAGAAACATACATCACATAGGTACACATGCATATAGCTGCCACAAGGATGAATCATCTCATATATATATCAAAATCATAAGTGTCATGATACAATGATGTCAAAATACATATGGCTACAACCAATCCTTGTGTTTCCCTATCTAGAAAGAGGAACCCACTGATCACTCTTGCTAGTACTGTTGGTAATGCTAATCCAGTCTATGTTGTCATGTCCCATGCCACGTGTCCTACCCTCATCTCTAGTCCTAGATCCTAATACACTCATCTCAGTGCATCCCTGTCTCCGTCTCGATCATAGTGTACTAACTCCCCATCGATCAGTATCCTCAGAATCCTATACACATCCTCCAAGGTGACTGTCATCTCACCTATCGGCAAATGGAACATGCATGTCTCAGAGTGCCATCTCTCAACAAGTGCAGTCAACAATCCCATGTTCGCCTGAAACGCATGCACATACAGAATGAATCGCAAACCCATAACCTCAATCGCGACTCTGTCCTCAAATGTTAGCTTTGGTCATAACCTCTGAGTCAATGGGAATTTCTCCCATGACTCCAGCATAGGTAGGTACTCCTATAGTTAAGAAAATCAACTGTGTCAGTTAAAGTGACATTCATTGTTCATCACAAAATGCTGCTTATTATCCTAGTGCTTATATCTATCATATGATAGTCTATCCTAGTGACACTCACTGTTCATCACAAAGTGTTGCTTCTATCCTAGTGACACTCACTGTTCATTAGAAAGTGTTTCTTCTATCCTAGTGACACTCACTGCTCATCACAAAGTGTTCCTTCTATCTTAGTGGTACTCCCTGTTCATCACAAAGTACTATGTGTTTTTGCACTCCCTATTCATCACAAAGTGTTGCTCATATTTGCACTCCCTATTCATTACAAAGTGCTGTTCATATTAGTACTCCCTATTCATCACAAAGTACTCTATCTTGGTACTCCCTATTCATCACAAAGTGCCTCGATCTATCCTATCCTAGGGCTCTGCTTGAGTGTATCCTCTTGAGTAGTTTCCTGATTGGCAACGTATGTTCTATCACAGAATTGTCAATCTTAGCCCTATCTACTACCCTAGTCTTCCCTAGAGGACCTGCTTGAGTGTATCCTCTAAGTTGCTTATCCAATCGACAACGTATGTTCATCATAGAACTGTTGATTCAACCTTGAAGACATAGTACCCTACCTAACATGCATTAATGACAATATTTATTGCAACAAAGTACAAAGAGCTTTTGTGGTACTCATCGACGAGCGTGATCGAATCTATGCACCAATGCCATCGCTACTGACTGCTGCTGCTCTATTCTCTCTCTGCACTCTGATCTCTTGGATGTGTGGATGACAATGAGGATGTTTTCCCCTCGTGGTCTATTTTATAGACTTCCTTAGCCCTAGCCCTAGCCCTAGCCCTGGCCCTCGTTTCCTGAGTCGGTCTTCATTTTCCAGTGACTCTGTCACTTTATCCAGTCAGTCCATTCTAGCCTTTCTTTCTTATCGAGAGATTGTCTGTGATCTTTTCAGACATTTTCATCCAATCTCTCGAGGGGGCATATCATTCCCATCTTAGGGCAACTTTGTACCAGTTAATCTTATCTTCTTTGACACAACGCCACAAGCTGCATTGTCTCAAAGAAGGGCAAAATGTAGACACCTAAAATTTTCATGTCTAATTAAATAAATATCCTTATTTATTTATTTATCTTAAGCCTAATTCTTCTATTAATTAAATAAATCTTTATTTATTTAATTAATTCATTTATCCTCTTCTAGCCTTATTTCTCATTTAAATAAATACATTTATTTATTTAAATTATCCTTTTCCTAAATTAAATAAATATCTTATTTATTTAATTGATCTCACTTCTTCTATTAATTAAATAAATCTTTATTTATTTAATTAATTCATTAACCTTTTCTACCCATGACAGATGTCATTCATCTCTTAATTCATACACTACCTACCCTCTAATCATAGCCGATCTCTTTTACACCTCTCAACCTTATCCCTCCATTTCTTATAGTGTCTTCTATATAAGGAGATGCTTCCTTCATTATCAAACCCTAACTACTTGATTACTCGACTATACTACGCCTTTGCACTTTCATATGCGATCCTACTTGCAACTACACTTCCATTCTTTGTTGAGCTCTTGTGCACATAAAATCTGAGAGCAAATATATAAAGCAAGATCAATGGAGATAGGAAGAATGAAGATCCAAACCCTATTAGACATGTGATGGTATAATCTTTGTGATTTCATTTGATTTGCATTGTCTTAGGTAATCTTCATATGTTATGGTGGATCTTTGTTGTTGTTAGGCTAGGGTTTTGTGGTTGAATTCATTTAGTCTTTCAATATTGTTGTTTTCATTTTCACCATAAATACTTCCAAACCACTAATGGCTCTTACATGACCATTAATGGCTCTTACATGACCATTAATGGCTCTTACATAACCATTTATGGTTAACTCAACTCACCCACATGGTTAGAGACTTTCCCTCTAACTCAACCTCCATTTGACTCATTTGTCTCTTCAAGCATTTATTGCTTTGACCATGGTTATCCTCACTAACTCTTGCACAAGAGTTTATCCATTGGATAAAGGCATTATTTGTTGGATAATGGCTTTATTTATTCAGCTCAGCATTAACCTTACCTCCCAAGTTAACCTTCAAGTCATGTCAAGCATTTAATGCTTCTTCCCTCTCTCCTCAACCCATCTCATGTTGACATTTGTCATCCTGGGATTGGATTGGAAGCCCTCACATGGATCATAAACCCATCAATCTTGGCCCTTGTTGAGATTACTCAATCTCAACCCTCCATTGCTCTATTTTACCTATAAATAAGATCATTTGTTCATAATCCAGATCCTGAAATCTTGTATGCATCTAAGTTGTAGTGATTTTTAGAGAGCATTTTAGCATAATAATCTACATTTGTCTTTTGGCTAAAACTAACATTAGCTAATTAAATAACATCTTATATTTAGTTTGCTTTACACTTGCATTGGCATAATTAATCATTTTTCAATCTTGAACCTCCATAAGACATCCAGAATAATGCAAAAATCTACTGAGAGCTACACTCATTTGGAATTTGGAGAGGAGAGGAACAAGGGAGGAGTAGATACAAGCATGGTGGAGGGAATTTGGAGATGTTTTATTGTATTTCTTAGTTTGGTTTTCTATTTTGTGTTTTGTGTCTCTCTTGATATGCTTGCTTAGGATAGTCTTTGATTTGTGATTTCTAACACTAACGCTTGGATTGTTTCTTGTGTGTTTGTGTTTGTTTTCCTAAACATATTCTAACATCCTTTTTGCAGAGCATCATTTTACCAACAAACAAACATTAAACAAAGTGCAAAACAAGATATCAAATTATATGTCCATCCTTAAAATCTTGAGAAAAAGGAATCTTCATCAACATGCCAATTTGAAGAGAAAACCATTGAGTTCAAAGGCTTTCATCAAAAGAAGGAATTTTTTCTATCTCAATAGACAAATTTTTATCTCACAAAGAGCCTTCTTGCGTCATATGCGTCTATATCTTCAAGGAAAATCCAACGAGTTTGAAAAAGAGCCTTTGAACAACAGAGCTTTTACTCACTATAGAGCTTTGAGTTATCATAAAAACAAAGGAGGAAAAATCAACCCTTCTTTCTTTCTAAACATCTGCATTACATATAACATAGCTCGTGAAGAACCACCAACCCCCAAGCAAGAAGAGGAAGAATTTGTCCCATTTGTAACACAAAGTTTTTTTTGAGGTTCACATTCTATCCACTCTCACATTCATACATCATCCATCCATTCAACTCTCAAAACATAAAAAGGTCTTGTCCTAAGTTCTTTTTAAATATTGTTTAAATCAAAACAACACATCACTTTTTAGTGTGTCTCTACATCTAGGATAAAATCATCCTAAAAAACATCTCTACACAGGTTAAAACTAGTCTATGAGTGCATCCTCTCATTACTAGGTAGCTTGGTTTGTAACACATCTTAGACCTTGCTATACCTTATCACATCAACATTGTTGACAACGCAAAAAGCAATTCATAAAAGGACTTTGGTAACATCAAAATTTCAGTGTTAGAGATTCATCTTCTAAACACTTCACAAAACATTTATCTCTAATTCCATCACCAACTCATAAATCACTTTCACAAAACTTCAAAAACAACTTTCAAATAAAATGGCTCACACCAGATCGAAAACTAGACAAGTAGAGATTGAAGAGGAGGAAGAAAACCTCAACAATTACCATGAGGCCATTAGAGGAGGTACAAATGATGAAGATCCTAGTACTCCCACTCCTCAAGAAATAGAAAGAGCACAACACAACCTCAGGTTCAATCGACTTTTTGATGAAATCCTTAAAAACAACGCAGATGCTCATTTTCTAAAACTTGCTCAAGAGGGAGGTAAACTACCCTTTGATTTTGATACCACACAAATATGAAAATCATAAGAAAACCATAGCTGAAATGAGGGTGGAAGAGGTAGAGATTACTACCGATATGACCTTAACCAAGGAAAACCCCCACCTCCTCCTAACGACATAGACATGTTGAGGCAACAAGTCAAGAACCTCGCCCAACAACTCCACAATGGTGTGAAGACTACCTAGTTTTCACTCAATGATATTTGTCCCTACCCCTTTGATAGGAAGCTACATATGCCACCTTTTCCACTAGGATTTGAAACACCTAAGTTTGAAAAGTATTGGGGAAAAGGAGACCCTAGAGATCATGTCAGGGAATTTCACTCTACTTGCCTAGAAGTGGCATATGAAGACACATATCTAATGCACCTCTTTCCTCAGAGTTTGGGAGGGACAACCACACAATGGTTTTCCCGATTAATAGGCAGGATTAGGACATTCGAGGAACTAGTCCAAAATTTCATCGCGCATTATTCACACAACATAGAACACGATATTACCATGGTTGATCTGTGCAATACCAAACAAAAGACAGGGGAGCTGTTTTCAACTTTCCTACAACGGTGAAGGCAACTGTCTAGTAGACACTCTCTTCATCTACCTGAATGAGATCTAAAGGAAATATTTATTTCCAACTTGAATGATGAAATGGAATTCCACCTAGACATGAAAGGCACAAAGTCCTTTGAAGACATGATCACCTAGGGATTAAAATGTGAATGGGCCCTTATAAAAAAGGGGCTTTTCAAGATATACAATGAACCAAAAGATGGCCCTCGCTCGTGTTTTAATAGTGATAAACCCAACTTCTGGAATAAGAACAAAAACATTGTCAGTGATGGGGTTGTAGATGCAAGGACCATAAAAAGTGCACAACCTGTGATTAGATTTGTGGTGCAAAATCCCCCTTCTAAAAACAACACAATTGCTCCTCCACAAAACCAAGGTCGCAATGTACCGCAAGAGGAACCAAGACAATGACAACAAAATTATAAACCAAAACGTACGTACACACCCTTAGGGGAACCCATTGAAATGACATTGCGTCAATTGGTCTCTTCAAATCTGGTGACCTTACCAAAGACATCTAACTATGAACCTCAGGTCAAACCTCCATGGTGGAGAGATAATGAACATTGCAAATTCCACCAAGGGAAAGGGCATAAAACAAGTAACTGCCATAGACTGAAAGATCTTGTTCAAGATATTATTGACTGAGGAGAGATTGAAATCGAAGGACATGACCCAAAAACCTCAAATAATGATCATCTCATGTTCAAGAATCTGCTTCCATCACAAGATCATAGGGGTCCTTCCACTTCAGGATGAAACACAGATACAACTGATTATACGCGAGCTACCTATAATTATACTATGAATCACCTATATGATGCTAATGAACAAATTGCAACCCTCACTATCAAAGATCTAAACCCTTTCTACAATGTTGTTACGCGTTGTAGCATGATCACTATTAAAGCAGCTCCACAAGGCACAACATCCATCCCAAAGTAGTATAATCTTGTGGAGAAGTTAGATAAGATGCCCACACTTATATCCATCTTAGAGATTTTGTGCCTATCCCTGTCTCATAAAACAATCTTGGATCAAGCTCTCCAAGAAGCGTCAGTCCCTGCCAATCTTAATACAGATCAATTTCAAGCTATGGTTGGTAATATGAGGTCATCACCATGTCTCACTTTCTCTGAAAGTAACAATACATCCGTCCAACAAACTCACAACGCCTGACTCCATATTGAAGGATTGATCAACCAACATAGGATCAAGCGAGTCTTGATTGAAAGTGGCACTGGTCTGAATATATGTACATTATAGTTGGTCAAAACATTAGGATATGCAATAGAATAAGTGGATCCCCACAAAAAGATAACCATAAAAGCCTATGATGATGCTGAGCATTCTTCCAAAGGAGCAATTGTGTTACCAATCCGAGTGGTCCCAGTGGTGAAGCACATTATCTGTCAAGTTCTGGACCTTCCTCTACCATCTAATCTCTTGTTAGGAAGACCTTGGATACACCCCATGCAAGCCATTCCATCCACCTATCATCAGTGTATCAAGTTTCCCCATAATGGTGTAGAAATCACAATCTTGGGCGATGCAAATCCATTTGCATATTGTAACAATATTAACCATCAACCAAAGATCACCATTCCTAACAACAAAGAAGCCATA
This sequence comes from Cryptomeria japonica, assembly GCF_030272615.1. Taxonomy (NCBI): domain Eukaryota; kingdom Viridiplantae; phylum Streptophyta; class Pinopsida; order Cupressales; family Cupressaceae; genus Cryptomeria; species Cryptomeria japonica. Next base: position 320,347,759 of record NC_081406.1, on the reverse strand, counting down.
CCATCTACATCATATATAAGTCCAACCTCTCTTTCTAGCTCAAACACCCCTATACCAAAGCAAGAGAAGCTAAAAATGAAAATGGCTGAGGAAGGTCCCAGGGAATATAATCTAAGCCAACTCTTTTGTGTTGGGAAATTACCCACTTCTCCTAGAACTTATGGAAATCCTCAAAGGTTACTTCAACCACCACTAGTCAAGCCAACGTGCACTTTGGTGCCTTTTATCCTTGGAAAAAGTTAGGAAGAGGAGACCAGAGATGAGGACCTAGCATAATGGATCTACAAAGACCCTATCAAAGACATCCCATAGGTTAAACTACCCACTGATAAATATGGCAATGGTATTATTATCATGCAGAGAATGGGCTATGATGGCCAGAGTGCTTTGGGACCTTGCAAGCAAGGTCAATATGAGCCCTTACAACCAGAATTAAAACCCAAAGATAACATTGGATTAGGTTTTCAAAAGGAAGTCCTTCCTAAGCTCAGATTCAAAGGGAAACCCAACAAACCTCTATACCAACCTAATAATCTAAAGAGGCCACCATTGATTATATCGACAACACCAAGAACAACACCAACTTCCCTAACAAGGCTGAGAATCCCATCAATAGAATCCACAACACTACTCACACCACTAAAAATACCTGCAAAACCCATTATCCCACTAGTAGCACTGATAATATTACCTACAACATGATTAATTCTACCTACAACAACACTAATCCTACCTACAACACCAATCATCCCACCAATCAAACCAACAACCCTATTAGCACCAACAATCGCATCATCAACACCATTAGCCGTATCTGTACCCCGAGTAGCATTGATAGAACTGGTAAACCCATCAGCAACATCAGTGGCACCCACAGTACCAGCAATTCCATCACCAGTAGTACATCAGCCGATTACAACTATAGTGTTCAACTCAAAAGATATCTTGGTTTAGTATAGTAATCGGATACTAGAAAGCGACTCAGAGACTGACTCACATGAGTGGGAATTTGATTCCATACATCTCAATACTTCAGATGAGTAAGATGCATCACCACCTCCATCTCGCAAAGAAATCCCTATTTATGGAGAAGCACAGATTAAAACCTCTTGGGTTCTTGAACTGGAAACACCTTCCACAGACCCTACGTCACATCCTATGCCTGATTTAGATAGGGAGAGTACCATCAATGACCTTCACCATAATGTCTTAACCCTCACTGACACATCCCATGAACTTAAACTGATCAATGAGGTAATGCCCATTATCCATCCTGAACTCATTGAATGGAACCAACCTAATCCCCCATGCCTTGACCAATTCCAAAATTATGAGGCGATCATTAAATTTTTGGAACTACGAGATAACATACCAATCAAGGATCACAAAGCTGGATTTGCCATCGAACTTAATAGCGCAACATACTTTGGGTGTTGATGCCAAACCTTTCAGCTACAAAAACATCACAATAAAACATGGATTTTCCAGTGAAAACCACATTGTGGCACTATTTGATCCCAAAAAAGTAAAAGAAAGAGTGTATCCAATGGTGAAAACCTCTCTGAGGCGCCTGCAGATGAAAGGTTTGACATCCTCCCCTCTAGTACAAATCAGGAGAGATTGACAATCCTGTTAGAGTAAAGTAATTAATTAACTTTGCTCTCCTCTTAAGATTTCTCTTTATGCATACATTAGTCATTTAATAATTAATATTTAATTATTAAATGCTCACACCTTAGGGTTAGGTTTTCCTTTTGGTGTTGATCTCCTTTATAAGGATTGATCTCTTGTATTATTCATATTCTTGATTCATATTTTCTCTGATAATACATCTTTTCTCTTTGTCAGAGCCAAAACCCTTGTATTCGTTCTCTCTCTTTCTCTGTGACAGGTTTCTTGCATGCAGGTTTCTTTTGGGTTCTGTGGATTTGTATTTCTCAAATCCTACATGGTATCAGAGCCAGATCTGCTGCAGCTTGTTCAGACTTTTGAAAGAATTTGAGATCCAGGTTTTGGTTGCATCAGATCTGTGTTTGTCTTCTGTTTTTTATTTTGGAATAGGGGGTATTTTTTCGATGCACTTTGAGCCCAAACGGACCTCACCGTTGAGCTCGTAGCGCCCAAAAACCCCTATTTCCATATAAAATTCATCCAATTTGGACACAGTTGCACTAGGAGGCAAATTTTTTTTTTGCCCCAAGGCCGTACGACCCTAGGGCACAAAAACCGAGGCGAAAAATTTAAAAAAAAAATCAAAAAAAATATTAAAATCGTCGGTTTTGGTTTTCTGGCAGGCGCAGCCAGTGTTACGGCCAGCGCCGCCCCCGCCCCGCCCGGCGGCCACTGCTCGGCCACCGCAGCCGGCGGTAACCTCCGCGCCGCCGCCCAGCGCAGACCGCCGCCCGCCCGCCGCTCAGGCGCCGCCTGCGTGCCGCCTGCGCGCTGCCCGCCACCACAGCGCCGCCCCCGCGCCGCCGGCCCCTGCGCCAGCCCCTGGTCGCCCAGAGGACCAAGGGCTTATTTTTTTTAAGCCCTTGAGGGCTTAAAGGGCCTATTTGGGCATTTTTGGAGCAGTTTTACTAAATCGGGTATAACTCGGGCTTTTAGCTCGGATTTTCGAATGAAAATAGGCGTTGGAAAGCTGGTTCCGAGCCCGATCTAAAAAATGTAGATCTTTTTTTCTGATTTTTCCGTTTTGTAGTGTTTTTTGCCAGTCAAAGTCAGAACAAGTTTTTTGCACTCCAGGAGCCATATCTTTTGCATACGGACTCCGTTTTTCGAAAGCGAATAGGCGTCGGAAAGGTGGTTCTGTGCTCTTTTCAGATCTACAGTCTATTTCATCAGAAAAATCTTCAGGTGCTCTAAATTTTTTCTCAACCCGTTATTGTTTTCTATCATTTTCTGGCTTTCAGTTTGTACTGGGGATTAGTTTTTTGCATTGTGGGGGGGTGTTTTCTCTTGCTTTCTGTTATTTACATCAGAAAACTAGAATTTACAAACACCAATACAAAAAATATCAAACCCCCTTCTGCATCTTCTGTCTAGTTCTGAAAGACCACTTAATAATAATTAAAAATTCAGAGCAGTTGAGGCACAGTTCACAGGATGGCAGACAGACCTATTGAATCTCTCACACCGCATAATTACCACACTTGGAAGGGTCGCATGATGACTCTTCTCCAGTCAAAAGGGTTATGGTCTTGTTTGGATGAGGTTCAGCCTCAGTTGACACGTCCTTTTGAGATTATGCAGCACAGGAACAATATGGATCAGGCTATGGGATTGATGGCTTTACACATTTCCGACAATCTCCAGTTTCATCTTGAAGGTTGTATCACTCCTCGAGCCATTTGGACCAAGTTTGAGGGACTTTTTGGTACTGTCAACGAGTTCAGAGCTTTGCAGCTTGAAGCAGAGTTAACTTCCTTGGTACCTGATTCATTTCCTTCTATTGAGGACTTTCTGATGACGTTCAAACAGCAAAGATCTATCTTGCAGGGTTGTGGTAAGACTAAGACTGATACAGAGTGCATTTTCCTGATTCTCTCCAAGCTTCAGGGTCCATTTCAGATCTTCTCTTCGACCTTCTATTCCACCATGGATGCCTTGGGTGCTCGACATGTCATGCCTTCTTTTGAGGTCTTTTGTGATCATCTGACTCGTGAGCAAGCTAAACTTAAGCAGTTGGATTCACTTTCAGGTTCACAGAACCAAGCATTGGTAGCCCAGTCCTCCAAAGGAAAACAGAAGCAGAAACCGAAGCCTAAGAAAGATTCAGAGGCTAGTGAGAATCCCTCCAAGCCACCACCTAAGTCTGATTCAAAACCACAATTCAATTCTAAACAGGGCAAATCTTCAAAGTCTAGTGAGTCTTCCTCCAAGACTAAGAAGAAATCAGGTGATCCTTGCAGTTTTTGTGGCAAGGAAGGACATCCCGTTTCCAGGTGTTGGAAACGTTTAGAGGCTTTGGAGGAAGCCATGCAGCAGCATAATATCAGTGCACCACAGCCTCCTTCACAGCCCACAGGGAAAGGTCATGCTCTTTCTGCACGAGCATTGTCCTCAGCGTCCACTTGGATTCTAGATTCTGGTGCCTCTCACCATATGACACACACACAGGATTTGGTCACCGCTCTTGCTCCTACAGGCACTCGACATATTGCAGTTGGTGACTCAGCACAACTTTCTGTTCAGGGTTCTGGTACTGTTTCATTGGATGGTGGTTGTCTTCAGGATGTGCTTTTGGTTCCTGACATTTCGACAAACCTACTATCCGTTTATCAGATTTGTCACTCTGGCTCTGGTAAGACAGTTGAGTTCTCTCCACATGATGTGGTTATTCGAGATCTTCATGATCCTGACTTGGTTGTGGCTACTGGGAGTGTGGATTCTGCATCTCACTTATATAGTTTTGATGGATTTGAGAGTTCAGACACTGTTGGTTCCTCTCTTATAGCACATGCAGATTCAGTAAGCAGGCTTTGGCATGAGCGTTTTGGTCATGTCAATTACAGATATCTACAGCAGATGAGTACACAGGCACTTGTGATTGGACTTCCACAGATTTCTTGTACAGATGGTGTATGTCGTGGTTGTGTCCTTGGCAAACATCATCGAGATCCTTTTCCTAAGGGTCGAGCCTCTCGTGCTAGGGCAGCCCTAGAGTTGGTACACAGTGATCTTATGTCCTTTCCGACTCCTTCTTTTTCAGGGGCCCGTTATGTACTCACTTTTATTGATGACTTCTCCAGACGTACATGGGTGTACTTTCTTAAGTACAAGTCTGATGTCTTTGACTCTTTCAGGAAGTTTAAGACATTTGTGGAGAAGCAATCTGGACTTTCTATCAGGAGGATACGCACAGATAATGGGGGGGAGTATGTAAATCAGGCTTTCAGAGATTTTTGCACTGAGCATGGTTTACAGCATCAGTTTACAGTTCCTTATACCCCTCAACAGAATGGTGTTGCTGAGAGAAAGAACAGAACCTTACGGGAGATGGCAAATTGTATGATACAGTCTCGAGCTATGAGTTCTTCATTTTGGGCTGAGGCAGTCAATTGTGCCAATTATATTCAGAACCGGATGCCCCATAAGGCATTACGACATATGACTCCTGAGGAGGCTTGGACCCATGTCAAGCCTGATGTTTCTACATTCCGAGTTTTTGGTAGTGAGGCTTGGGCATTTATTCCTGATGCTCAGCGGATAGCCATGGAGAGGAAGAGCCGACCACTCATATTTGTTGGCTACTGTGAGGATGTTAAGGCATACAGGTTGTTTGATCCTGATTCCAGAGAGGTCTTGTTTCGGCGGGATGTCCAGTTTGATGAGTGCTATCCTCAGATGGATTCTCCATCACCAGCTTCTCCCTCATTGCCTACTCCTTCCTCTTCATCTCTTGAGGATTACTTATCTCTTGAGGATGATGTAGATCATGATCCACCATCTCCACCACCACCAGTTGCTCCGTCTTTGCCGAAGTGGGCCCGTGATACTGTTGATGCAGCTGGTTCTTTGGCAGGTGATCCTTCAGATACTCGTCGCACTCGTGCTCAGACATCTGGGTCTAGTCTTTTGAGTCATACCCTTTCAGATGATCCTCAAAAGTTTTCAGAGGCGACAGGACACCCAGAGTGGGATAGGGCCATGGATGAGGAGTATTCTTCTTTGATGAAGAATCATACTTGGGATCTTTGTCCTCTTCCTAAGGGAAGAAAGTTGGTTCGGTGCAAGTGGGTGTATCGTACCAAGTATGCTGCAGATGGTTCTATTGATAAGTATAAGGCCCGTCTTGTTGCGAAGGGGTTTTCTCAGGTAGAGGGTATTGACTACTCTGAGACCTTTGCTCCTGTCGCTAAGATGAATTCTATACGCCTGGTACTTTCACTTGCAGCTTCACAGGGATGGCCAGTGTTTCAGATGGATGTGAAGAGTGCCTTCTTGCATGGAGACCTACATGAGGAGATCTATATGGAGCAGCCTCAGGGTTTTGTGCAGGACACTTCTTTGGTTTGCAGACTTCGACGTTCATTATATGGTCTCAAACAAGCCCCCAGGGCTTGGTATGAGAAGATGGACTCCTTCTTGCTTTCCTCACACTTCACACGCTGTCATTTCGATCACACAGTCTATATTCAGCGTCAGGAGGGTGATCTTTTGATTCTAGTGCTATATGTAGATGATCTCATCATTACAGGTAGCTCATCCTCCATGATTCAGAGTGTTCAGAGAGCTTTGATGGAGCAGTTTGAGATGACCGATCTTGGTCTCTTGCACTTCTTTCTGGGTCTACAGGTTATTCTGTCTTCGGATGGGATTTCCATTTTTCAAGAGAAGTATGCTCTTGATATGCTTCAGCGATTTGGCATGCTTGATTGCAAGTCTGCCCCCACCCCATTTCAGTCAGGTGTTGTTTTGTCTTCCACTTGCTCTACTCCTTCAGTAGACCCCACTTTATACAGGCAGTTGGTTGGCAGTCTGTTGTACCTGACACATTCTCATCCTGATCTTTCCTTTGCGGTTGGCCTTGTCTCTCGGTTCTCCCATGATCCTCATGAGAGCCATTGGCAAGCAGCCAAACGTATTTTGCGATATATTCGGGGCACCACACATTATGGCATTCACTACTCTTCAGGATCCCCTCATATCATTGGCTTCACTGACTCCGATTGGGCTGGTGATGTCAATGATCGGAAGTCTACTTCTGGCTTCATTTTTTGCCTTGGTTCTGGTCCTATTACATGGTCTTGCAAGAAGCAATCCGCTATTGCATTATCATCTACAGAGGCTGAGTACCGAGCAGCAGTGTTAGCCAGTCAGGAGGTTTTATGGCTTCGGCAGTCAATGACAGAGTTTGGGTTTCCTCCAGATTGTCCCACTATTCTTTGGTGTGACAACTAGAGTGCCATTCACATTTCACGCAACCCAGTGGAGCATCAGCGGACAAAGCACATTGAAATCCACATGCACTTCATCAGACAGTTGATTCAGGATGGTTCTCTCATCTTGGAGTATATTCCTACAGAGGAGCAGGTTGCTGACATCTTCACTAAACCTTTGGCATCTCCGCGCTATCTTTAGTTGCGCTCAATGCTTGGGGTGAAGGAAGTTGTCCTTGGGGGGTCTCAGTGAGGCCTTCCTTCCTTCATGTTTTCTTTTCAGCATTATTCTTTATCTCTTTTTGGAGAGGAGTTTTTTCCCACTGGGTTTTCTCCTTTACTCCACTTTATAGAGATTTTCTTGTATTCGGGTACCTCATCAGGCCTTGTTGCCGGGACCCTCTTTTGCATTGTAGTTCCTTTGCTTTCTTCTGCATTGTTTGTAGCTGCATTGTAGCTCATCTTAAGGGGGGGTGTTAGAGTAAAGTAATTAATTAACTTTGCTCTCCTCTTAAGATTTCTCTTTATGCATACATTAGTCATTTAATAATTAATATTTAATTATTAAATGCTCACACCTTAGGGTTAGGTTTTCCTTTTGGTGTTGATCTCCTTTATAAGGATTGATATCTTGTATTATTCATATTCTTGATTCATATTTTCTCTGATAATACATCTTTTCTCTTTGTCAGAGCCAAAACCCTTGTATTCGTTCTCTCTCTTTCTCTGTGACAGGTTTCTTGCATGCAGGTTTCTTTTGGGTTCTGTGGATTTGTATTTCTCAAATCCTACAAATCCTAATCAAGGAAACAAAGGAATTCAATGTGGGGACCACTGAGACTTCTCACCAAATACATCTGACATCTCTACTCACTCCAGAGGAACAACCCAAGTTTGTAGAATTCTTCTAGAAGTGTCAGATCAACTTTGCATGGTCATATGCAGACATGCCTAGACTTGATCTAGATTTGGTCATTCATCACCTCACCATGGTAGAAGGAGCTAAATGCGTAAAACAAAAGCTCAGAAAGATGCACCCACAGATTGCTGTGCTTGTAAAAGAATAACTCAAAAAGCTCTTAGATGTTGGTTTCATCCAACCAATCGATTATGTTGATTGGATCTCCAACATTGTACTTGTCGGCAAACCAAATGGGGGCATCCATATCTGTATAGATTTCAGAGATCTAAACAAGGCATGTCCTAAGGATGACTTCTCCCTACCAAACATTGACATGATCGTGGACCTACCAGCAGGACATGCCATGCTTTCTCTTATGGATGAATTTTCAGGGTACAACCAAATAAAGATCCCTCCAGAAGATCAACATAAAACTGCCTTCACATGTCCATGGGGAACATATTGTTGGAATGTGATGCCTTTTGGTCTAAAGAATGCAGGGGCAACCTATCAAAGAGCTATGACAACCATCTTTCATGATATGATGCATACCATAATGGAGGATTATGTTGATGACTTACTGGAAAAATCATTAACAAGAGAAGGTCATCTTGCCATATTAGATAAAATCTTTGACATACTAGAACAATATCATGTTTGACTCAATCTAAAGAAATGTGTCTTTGGAGTAACCTCAGGGAAGCTCCTAGGATATATTATCTCAAGCAAGGGCATTGAAGTAGATCTGGAAAAAAGTCAAAGCAATCATGGACATGCCACCTCCAAAGAACATCAGTCATTTAAGGACACGACAAGGGTGGCTACAATCAATTCGAAGACTCATTGCACAATTGCCAGATAAGTGTCACCCCTTTATGCATCTATTACAAAAAAACATCCACTTTCAATGGGATTCCACATGCTAGCAAGCATTCTAGATGCTTAAGGACTATCTCATGAATACACTATTGCTGATTCCACTAGATCCAAGTAGACCTCTATTGCTCTATATTTCAGCTACAAATATGACATTGGGAGTACTGTTGGCACAACACAATGCAAAAGGAAAAGAGTGTGCAGTATACTATATCTCTCGCACATTGGTAGGCTATGAACTCAATTACACCTATTGAGCGAGCTTGCCTAGCAGTTATTTTGGTAGCCACTAAATCGAGGCACTACATTTTGACGCATAAGGTACAACTCATTACAAAGATCGATCCACTAAAGTACCTACTCAGCAAAGCAACATAGACAGGCCGCTTGGCCAAATGGGTGATGATTTTGAGTGAATTTGACATTGAGTACGTGGACCGTAAGGCTATCAAGGGCCAGGCTATTGCAGATTAGTTGGCTGATGCACCCCTCACAGGTGATCATCCTCTTGTTTCTAACTTCCTAGATGAAGAGATCTTCATGATAACAGCAGCACAACCATGGAAACTCTACTTTGATGGCTCATATACTAGACATGGTTCGAGGGCAAGCATTTTGTTTATCACACCTCAAGGTGATAGCATCTTGAAGTCTTACAGGCTAACTTTTCCATGTACAAACAACATAGCAGAATACAAGGCCTTGATCACAGGACTCAGACTAGCCATACAATGGAAACTGAAAGAGCTACAAGTATATGGCGACTCCCAACTAGTCATCTGACAAGTCACAGACAAATATAAGACCAAGGATGATAAGCTTATGCCATACAAGCAAATGGTGGACAATTTAAAAGCATCATTTACAGCTATCGCCTTTGAATAGATACCCATAGATCAGAATCGAGCTGCTGACACAATGGCTACAATTGTATCTCTCCTAGATCTTCCACAAAATTCAACACACTACAAGTTATTGGTAGAACAGTTTTGGATTCCTGCTTATGATATCCCTAAATCTGAGATGATATGTTGCCTTACCAATTTCGATTCCCCATGGTACGATGAGTTCTACACCTACCTACGTGATCACACACTTCCTCCAAACCAATCGAATAACTAATGCAAAAACTTCATTTGCCAAACCGCTCGATATACCATCATTGCCGAAACCCTATACCGATGAAGTCTTGATGGTACTCTCCTTCGATGTTTGGAACAAGATGAGACAACAAAGGCCTTGGAAGAGGCACTTGAAGGAATTTGTGGGACTCACTCAAGCGGTCCTTCCTTAGCAAATAAGATCATGTGCGCCATATACTATTGGCCATCCATGGAAAAGAAATCCTACTATTTTGTCAGAAAATGCAAGAAGTGCCAAGTTCATGGAGACCTGATACATTCACTAGCATAGGAATTGCAACCAATCACAACACGATGGCCCTTTTGTCAATGGGAACTTGACCTTGTGGGTAAAATTTATCCATCTTCATCCAACGAACACAAATTTATCATTACCGCCACCAAATACTTCACAAAGTGGATCGAAGTTGTTCCACTTACCCAAGTCACCGACAAGCATATTGCCTCATTCATTGTTAATTACATCATCTGCCAGTATGGTGTACCAATGTCCATCATCATAGATAACGGGCTTCCTTTCAAAAATAAGGATGTTCGTGAGCTCTGTGAGAAGTTTCACATCCAACACCACTTTTCCACTCCCTATTACCCACAATAAAATGGTCAGGATGAAGCATCAAACGCAAATATATTAAGAATCCTCAAGAAGACAGTCAATGATGTTGGCCATGATTGGCATGTTCAATTAAATCCAGCACTATGGGCGTATCGAACTAGCATTCGAACCCCTACAAGCGCAACTCCCTACTTACTAGTCTATGGAGCAGAAGCCATCCTTCCTATTGAGGTTGAGATACCATCTCTATGGGTTTCCTTGCACAATTTGATAGATGATGAAGCATACCGAGTCTCCCATCTTCAAGACTTGGAACTACTTGATGAAAGGCGACAAGTTGCATACAACCACCTCAAAGCCTATTAGCACCGCATGAGCAGAAGCTACAATCATCGAGTTAAACCTCATACATTTGAGGTAGGTGATCTCGTTCTCAGGGAGAATCCTCATAATCAACCAAACAAAGAACATCAAGGAAAGTTTGAATCAAACTGGCTGGGTCCATATGTTATCACTGTGGTATTTGGGTCTGGGGCATATCAATTGGCTACCTCAGAAGGAGAATTGCTGGTAGATCCGATCAACAACATGCACCTTAAATGGTTTCATACATAAGCTGTATAGAGAATCAGGGTCCAATACATACCAGAAAAACACCAAAAACATTCAGATAAAAGTCCTGAAGAAAATACAAAAAAATCAAAATAGTAAAGAGAAAAATCATACATCCAAATGGTGAACAACCACTCCGGTGGCACCTTGGGTAAATACAATGGTGAAAACCTGGCAAACATGCACCACTCATAAAGGCTATGGCTCCATTGTCTTTCAGACTTGTTGCAATCACATTCATTGCATCCATTCATCCATCATTCAAACCATGACTTGTTATTGATCTGCAATCAAGGTTAGTATTTCATGCGTCCTACATCCTGCGTTTCATAGTAATATCTAAACTGGGGGCAATGCTCTTAACCTATTGATGAAAGTGGATTCTACATTACTTGTGATTCATTGAGTTCTTCATTCAAAAATGTCTCACAAAATCCAATTTTTTTTTTTTTAAATGTCTCACAAAATCCAAAAAAACATTCGTAAAACACTCACAAAAACCAAAAACATTCAAAAACACTCACAAAATCCAAAAACATGGCAACGCATAATATCCATTGTACATACACATCACAAACACAAAAATTTTGAGCTACTCAGACAATGATCATTTATCAAAACAACCAACCAATCAAAACATCTACACACAAACTGTCTTAACAAGGATGTATCCTTCCTTACCAAAATAAAGACATGATAATATTTTCTTTGACAAGAAAATTCTGTTTAAGATATCAAGTGCTTGGTAGGTTTGATAAGTTATTTATTCATTTATAATAGGTTCCAACGCTACTCTGAGATATCCACAAGTGATTAGAGTAGCCGAGATGGTTCCTAAGTATCATTTTGTTTATTATCTATGAATTATTCCAATGAAGTTCTGGGGCATGTACTAATGGTGTCTACGTGGGAAGTTCACTAAGCTACGTGATCATATGCAAAAACCTAGTCATGGATCACTATGGCTTACTGACTACTATGTATCCCTCGATTGTCTACACATGAACCAGAATGGAGGGTCCATATTCTTTATCTATACTACTTGCTTATAGGTACAATGCTCCAAACTTGGTTCCTACTGCCTCGTCGAAGATTGATACTACCATGCTCAATGATGAAAAATAAAGAACTATGGATCGTCATTTCATCTCATCTGTTTATATTACTTTCCGTTGCATATCGCCCATCCATTTCATCGTTCATTATTCATATTTATGGTTTATATGCAATTGTAAACAAGTTAAAATATGAGAGGTTCTTTAAAATGAATTGATCTTGGATACAATCATGACAGAGTTCTCTGATACATCATCATTGCATCATGCAATTTCCCACCAACTTGCATTCATATATCATGAATGCATGGCATTATCATTCCATTACATTTAGTTTCATGTAAATACATCTGGTTCATTCTCATTTACTTGCATTTTAGATTCATTTACATATTCAGTTATGTACATTAATTTGTTCATCCCATTAAGGCATTTAAACATATCAGATGCATTTATTATCATTTACTTGCATTTTACTTAAGTGCATTTTATTATCAAGAACATTCCTACATTCATATAGTGCATTCATTTTCATAACATTTTTTAGGCATTCCTTTCATGTTAATTGCATTAAGGTGTAGTTATTCAATTATCCTTTTAGTTGCATTAAGGTGCAGTTATTCATTATCCCTTAGTTGCATTTATTTGCATTATCATTTCACTTTCATTTATCACTTAGTCATATTTTAAGTCATTTAGAATCATAACATAAACATTTGTCTCAACATTTGTTTATACATTTTAAAAGTGGATTCATTTAAGATCATCACATAAACATTTGAATCTACATTTGTTTATCCATCTGGCATTCATTTTTAACCATCTATAAACATTTGCATAAACCATTCGATTCCTTATGATTCATCTTAACAATATGCATATCATCATATCATCAATATAAAAACAAGTATTATCTATCCCATAGTCAACATCATTCATTCATCATTATGCATACATAGTCATCATGGCATTACATACATAAAGCATTACAACAAAGCATCATATATGTACTAACCTGCATCCACATGTTAGCACCATATCCCTAACATGCATATAGAAATCATAAAATCATCATCGTACACATATAGAAAGCAAAATCATCCATAGCATCCATCTAAGCATAAATCATAATCATCATCCTGCATAAATCCATACATATCATCATAAAATATGGGATCTCCTCATATATCATATCATATATCATCTCGCAAAAGCATACATGTATCAGAGTACAATGATGTCAAAAAAATATATATCGGCTACCAAGAGCCATCCAATTCATAGTCCAAAATAACAAATCTAACAAGTATATAAGCACTCTCAAATAACACTCTGGCCAGATGCAACACCACTACTACCGCCTGGTCCACCACTACCCCCTGCTTGACCCACACTATCTCATCGTGGAGGGCCCATAACACCACCACTTCCCTGCATCCTCTGAAACCGCTCTGATCTCACCCGACGCATCTATGAATAACTCAGTGCCCATTGATTGAATGGCACCGCCTTCTCATATAAACACCACCAATAGTCAACCTCTCCACCTACCCGCTGTAGCTCCCTCACCAATAAAACAGTCATCAGACCCTATCCCTGTACTCCCTCCAAGGCTCAAACTCTCTCCTGCAGCTGCATCACCCTATCAACCGCATCATCCTACTCACTACTATCAACTCTGACTCCCGTGTGAACAACTGAACATCTCTAGCTGCAATCTCTACCTCACTATCCTCCACCTATGCCTCGGTTGCTATAAGTCGAGTTTGCAAGTATACTATCATATGCTCCCACAAGTCTCCCCCTCCCATCCCCATAGGATCCTCTCCTCCACCTGTAGCTCCCTCTCTCATCTCCATAGGTGCCTCTCCCTCCCCAATATCCCTGCCTCCTACTTTGGCTGCTCCCTGTATCAAAGGACCCTGTGATAGTTGCAATGACTGCCCGCCTCTCCATCTCCTCTGCAACTGTCATCCTCCACCACCTCCACCTCCAAATCCACCCCCATCCCCTCCACCTCCTTCTGCTCTCCTAAAACCTCCTCCACCATCTCCCCCACCACCATCTCCTCATCCTCCATCACCTCTACCTCCTCCTCCTACTCCTCTACCTCCTCTCCTCCTCCATCGCTATCTCCTATCATCCTCAAATTATGGTATCGGCTCGGCTGGATCTGAAATGTGTGGAATAGGATGCAGGGTACGATACTGCGTGTACTCCTCTGTGACCCCTGCATCCACAATCCCAAGCCTCATATGCCATGGTCTCGCCTGTAAGGTCCGAAACTTGGCTAAGGCCTGATCATATGGTAACACTGGCCCCCACTGGAATCTCTCTTGTACCACTTGTGCATACTCCCCTGATCCCCTCGGCAACCCCTGCCTCCGACCAAACTGTCTTGTCACTCTACCTGGTACCTGTCTCTCTAGATTTTAGGATGTCCTACCAATCAAAAACCATGTCATAAATACATATAGCAAGGCCTCTACATCATCCTCCTAGGGCTCACACTCAATATATGGCCTCCATATCACTGCATCCAAATCATCCAGTGCCTGCTGCCACCACTCCAACTTCCCCAAGTGAGGCTGACTCATCATACCTCCATACATGTACACATAGGGCTGATATGCCGCCCTAAATCTCAGACAAACTGACTATGTAATTGGCAGGTGCTCCCGTGCCCAGATGTGTAGCAAAATAATCCTGACCCCTAGAGAGCTCGTCTCTCGGTATACCACCTCATGCAACTCCTTGTAGAAGTGAGAAAGCATGCATGGTCCCCATGCATAGCGTGTCCCGTCTGTCACCATGCATTCAATAACTTGGCCCCAACCCACGACCAGTCCATGCGATCATTGATCGGAGAAAAACAAACCCCCAACAATGCCTGACAATATAACTGGTAGTGGCTCATACAGGGTAGCTATCTCCTCCCATTCGATCAACCCATAATGGATATAGACATCCTTTGCGAACATCTGTTGTACAACTGCTGTCCCTAAATCTCGATCATACATCACTAGATCCCCTCAGATAGGGATGTGCAATATCCGCCACACATCCTCTAGTGTAATGGTCATCTCTCCCATAGCCAAATAAAATGTGCAGGTCTCACTGTGCCACCACTTAGCTAATGCTGTCTCTCGTCCGCAATTCGTCCGAATCACGGGCATATACATCATGTCATATAAACCAGTCGCTGGGACACAATAGATCTCCTCCTCAGTCAACTTCTCTCACAACTATTGCATGGCCATATGCTACTCCCGCATCTATAAAATGGGAATATCCTCCTACACATGCACACATCAACATCACCATCAGTTGTTTTGTTTCAAACTTTCTTAAGTTTAAACCTAGACTATCAATAGATACTTTGATCAAGTATCTTCGGGTCTCAACAGGTAAGCGATCATGGAAAACTTAGACTACAACATACATTTATCATAATGACCTAGTCTCAATGGGGTTGCTATGATTCAAAACAACTCATCCATCCATCCACCTAATAGAGGCATCCGGAGATAATTTTTCCTAACACCGGGGCATTTTTTTTTATCACAATATGCACTATTTAGATAACAATAACGCTACAATTTGTGTATAAAAGTGCTAAAACAACAATAGCGCTACAACATGTATCCAACAATGCTACAACTATGACACACATTCACTAAAACAACAAATGCGCTATTACCTAGCAATAGCGCTAATACTACTCTACAACAATGCTAAAAAACCGTCTGTGCTAAAACTACTAGACAAACACACTAACACTTGCGACTGTGCTAAAAATACTATCCAATAGCACTATAGCGGCACAAAAGCACTATTTTAGCTGCAAAAATGCTAAAACATAGTCTTGGCGCTATTGTCTTGGTTGGACTTTGATGCTTGCAAAAACACATCAAAAATGCACAAAACTTAAAATTCACAATTTGCGTACCACTGGTCCGTAGTCATCTGCCCACTGGAATTGATGGATCCGCTCTAGCTGATGATGTGCTATGGGTACTGGCATGATGACTGTTGCTCGCACCTTCAAAAAAGGTCATTATCAAAGCTCAAAGCTGCAAGGGAGATAGATGCAAATGAGGCTGTTTTACCCCTTCCCCTTCATATATACCCCTCCAGCCCTAAACCAATTTCACCCTGCTCACCGCTGTGGTCCTCATGAACTTAAAATGTCTCTCATTTCTCCATTTTAACTCCAATTTCTTTTATTCTTTCACTATTATTGCTAATTTCTTCTATTCTACCTCGCGTCCACTTTTCATTATTTTTCGAGAGATCATTCAATTTTTTGAAAATTTTCGGCCCATCTCTCGAGGGGGCATACCACCCACTAAATTACCAGTATCTATTCCTTCATTCTTGGTTCTCGTTTCATAACTATAAAAATAATTATTAGTTTGTCTTCACTGTAAATATAAATAATGCATGTGTTAAAGTGTTGGTTTTTGTAACCCTAGTGGTTTTCTCCTTCTCATACTGTGTTGGGTTTGTGCTTCAAAAATATGTGTCTATGTTTAACCCTAATCGAGGTTTAGTAAAGACAAAGTGTTAAATATTTCATGGGTTTTGTTAAAGTCTTTTAGTCGGGGTCTTAAGTTAAATTTTGCGGGTTCTGTGCATATGTCTTCTCCTATTTCAAACCCTAGTTTTTGTTATGATTATGTCAAAGATAAGTTTTTAATTTTCATTGTTCAGTTTCGAACCCAAGTTTTGGTTAACCCTTGTGACAATTTTTTTTAATCCTTGTTGGGTTTGTGTTGTTATATGGAGCCTAATTAGACTCGGAGGTTAAATTTTCCCTACTTCTATCAGTGCAGTTTCCCCCCATATTTTTGATGGAGGTTTGGGGGAAGCGCCCCTAAGACAGGGTCAAGGGGCATCACTCCTTGCGAGGTCCAGGGGCCATTTTGTAACCCTACTTCTATAAATGACATAATTCTTGATAAAAAGGCTAAGGGTTAGGGTTTATGTAGAGAATTTTGTAGCATTTTGAAGCGGTATTGAGTTGCAAGGGATTGCTGGTTGTAATCGGTTTGATTTACTCGATAATAATATTAGACTCTCTGTTTGGTGGATGTAGGCTGAGTTTGGGTGAACTACGTTAAGATTTTCTCATCTCTGTTATTATTTATGTGTTTTTTATTCCTCTTTTTAATCTTTATTTGCATATAATTGATATTTTGGCATGCAATTTCTAACAGTTTGCATCCAGTTATGTGAATTCTTTTCAGTTTTGTCATTGTTTCTCATTCTGATTATTTGTAAAGGCATTTTAAAATTAGTTATGATTGTGACAACTATTTTTTAGTTCAAACATTATTTTAGTTCCAAACAAAGATTATACTCATTCTGTTAAAACAGTTATGAAGACGATTGTTCATTTTTAGTTCAGGAATAATGAACATTATTTATATTATGTTGAAGACATTAAAAAGGGTGTAGATCAGATTATTGTTTCATACTCTATTAAGAGTTACTTTTCTCTATGATGTAAATGCATATTGCTTGATTCATATATCTATACATGAAAGTATTGATAGCACTTGCAGTGCATTGAAAAATTGATTCATATAATTTGAATTATTGCTTGTGAATCTCAAGTGATATGAGTTCAGAAGATGTTGTTAAAATGAAAGAGAGATGATACTTTGTATTTATATTTGAATTATGATGATATGGTATATATTGTTGGATAGCTAGTAAGGCACACTTCTTTGTTAGTGAGACACTGTAAATAGGATATTTTCATATAAAGCCAGTGAGACACTTTTTGAGCTGTTTTTCTACCCATGAGGGTTTTCCACTCAGGAAAAATTATGTTATGTTTATCCTTTGTGTATAGTTTATTTAGTCTGTATGAGTACATATCAATTGTCATGAATCACTATTTAGAATGATATCCCTTGCTCATCTTCATTATGGTTAATCAAACCATAGTTAATCTTTGTATTATGGTCAAGTGAATATCCTTTCTCTTAAGTCTTATGTTCATGTGTTAATGTTTGTCATAAATTGCTTCATAATATTGAGTTGATGTATCTTTGATATTGATCTGTCAGTTTTAGTTGTCATGATGCCTATCTTAATTTAGCAAAAATGTCATGATGTTCATATATGATGCTTCATCTTAGTTCAATAGAAGTTGCCTTGATATTTATGTTAGTTTGTTTAATGATTTGAGTTGATGTCTTGAGTTAATAGTGTCTACCAAATTTATTGATTCTGAGTATGCTTGTTCTCATGGTAGGTATGATTTAGAGTTTTGAAAGATTGTTTCAAGGTCACCTGTATTAGTATACCACTGATTCATCCCCCCCTCTCAGTGGTATTGTATTCCAACAAGTGGTATTAGAGCCAAACCCCGTCTAACCAACTTAGGGGATTCCTAGTAGTGGAGTACTCACTATGGCTAAGTGCAAAAGAAACATAGGTGAAAATAATAACACTAGTGTCAAGATAAAGGATAATCAAACAACCCCTATCAAGTCCTATGAAGTTTTATCTCAAGAAAATTCTTTGTCAGTTGATACTATAAGTGATAATAAGAACAATCTTGTAGTAGAAGAAGTTCAAACTTTGAGTGAGTTTGAACATGAATTTGAAGGTGATGAGTTTGAAGTTCATTTTGAAGGAGAGATTGTTTCTTCTCTAGATGAGATTAAGAGTCTTAGAAAATTGAATCAAAACTTTGAGAGGAAACTCCAAGAAGAAAGGGAGTTTAAGATAAAACTCTTTCAACCCTTGAGAATGCAGAAAAACTGGTTACAGATTGTAAGAATCAACTTGAAGAAGTCAAGAGAAAAGAATAAGAGGATAAGATAATAGTAGAAGAAACTAAATCATATTTCAAAATCAAAATTAGTGAATGCCAAAAACTTGAAGGAGAAGTAGTTGCTTTGAGAAAAAATCTTGAAAACATCAAGATGAAATTTTTTGTGAAAGGCACAAATGTATTAGATGAAATGTTGAGTAGTCAAAAAAATCACAAGGATCTTCTTGGTTTAGGCTTTGAAAAAGGATAAATCTCTAGTGTTCAAGATGATTCTAAAAATGAAATAGTATTTACAACATCAGATGGAAAGAGCTTCAATGTTAGACTGGAATTATCATGTTGTTTCTCTTGAAGCAGAAAACAATGCTATTGATAGAAGATGATACAAAGGTATCAAAAAAGTTGGAAAAAGAAACCATTGGTCCACATGATCTTCATCTAGAAGACACCAATATTCAATGAGTGTTAACTATTCTTAGTTTCATGGTTATTGCTATGTTTGTCATAGATGCGGTCATAGAGATAGAAATTGCAGTGCTCATAAGTTGGCAAATCAAAACCACAATGTTGTTTGCTATAACTGCAATAAGTTTGGGCACATGGGAAGAGATTGTTGATTTCTAGGAAGGTACAAAGGTTGGAATGATTTTTAATTGTTAAGAAACACTTATGCTTCTTCTATTAACCATCATAATGTGCTATGTAATAGATGTAATCATTTTGGACATAGAGTCAAAGTTTTGTAGAAGAAAATTATTGAAATCACCTAAGCAAGAAGATATTATGAGCAAGCAAAAGAAAGAAACTAGGAAGGTTTGGAGAAGGAAATCTGAACAAAAATAACAAGAATCTAATCTTGTGCATATTGCACAAGAAACTAAAGCAAAAGCATGAGATTATTATACATTCAGGAGGAGTACACCATATCTATCTGATATCCCTAGTTTGAAATATATAGTTGAAAATTTCATAAGTTGGTAGAAACATTCATTGTGTTGAGAATATATTGTCTTTGCCTTTAAATCACATTCAAGTTAATAGAAGTCTCTGTCAGTATATTATGATCCTTCAAAAAGTACTAAAGTGACTCTAAGATTAGTTTCTTTGATGGTAAAAATACTTAAGTTCCTTTTTCGGTCTGTATTGGAATGATATCTTAGTCTCTCACTCTGTTTTGGCAACATAGGTGTTAGAAAATGGCTTGAGTAGTGATGTGAACATGAAGAAGGATTTTCTACAATTCAAGATCTACACTATGTAAGAAACTTGGAGAAAATATCAACTATATTACTAGATATTCTTTATATGAGTTTAGAATGCAATAAATATTTAGTCTTTTTTTCTGTATTAGTCCAAGAGTAAGTTCATCATCACAAATGCACACTGAAAGTTTTAACATATGCTTAGTAAAATAAATCTTGATAGAGATCTTTGTTTGTGAGTAAAAAGACATGTGAGCAAGTAATAGACCAAATGCTTTGTAGTTATTGAGGAGTCTGTCAAAGTGTAATTATTGACCTATTTTTTGTATTCTTCTCTATGAGGATCAATTCTATCTAAGCTTCATTTGGTATGTTGTTGTTGTCCTGTACTTGAAAGTATAATAGTAGTGAGTAGATGGTAAACATTTGAAGCAATATTTGAACATGTGAAAATATTGAACTCATCATTTCACATTGATGGAACAGTGGATATGCTCTGTGCATTACTAATGATCACTTGATAGTTGCTCAAATAGCAGAATTGCTTCATGATTCAAGGAGGATAGTTACTTAAAGATCAAATGACTAGTGCTCATATTGATGATGCAACATTGAATACTTGGAACAAATAATTCTTGTTGCATAATGATTTACACAGACATTGAATCAGTGATTTCATATTCAAATAGTTAATGCATTAATAGGGATCTGTGGTATATTTGATTACTGCTTTGCATTATCAGTGTGATTCTATACCACTGTATCTTTGATATTCTAGTTGGTGAATTTTCAGTGTGGTTTGTTGTAGTTATTCTAGAATTAATGTTCAGTGATTTACTTTTGATCATGGAGTTATGGGGAGCAAGGGATATGCACTTAGTGATTTGTTGACAATGTGTAGAAAACATTGTAGTGATTTGTTTCTTTAATCACACAAGCCATATCTTTGTCATATTTGAATATGTGTTGTCACTTTAGATCAATTATTGTATTCACAAGAGAAGAACAATAGTTCTTAGTCTTGATAGTTTGGTTGAAGTGGTTTTATGAGACTTTGTAGCTGATGGCATATAGTTATTACATAGGGTAAACTTGCAAGCTAATACTTTGTCCCAGGACATAAGATTCTTGGTGTGTTATCTTATGGTTATACTTCTGATCTTCTTGTGATACTTTGATTCAAATCTTAGTTGTCTTTATTTCTTTTAAGAATTCACTCAACACATTCTATCCTTGTTGTATGCATTTGAGAGATGAGCTTCTTTATATTTGGTTCAAAACTATGGTTATGGTTCCATTGGACAAATATTTTGGTTGGACTATTTACATAAATCTGTTGTGTCTTTTTTTGTGCTACCTGAAGCATGATTCATGCTCTTTCATATTATTACTTTTGGCTACTCCTAATCATTCTACTTGAAAAGACTTGCAGATTCGATCTCTTGTGATATTCACATGTCATTATAGACAAAAATGGATAACTCTTCATGCTTATCTTTGCTCTTTGTTTTCAGTGATTTCTTTATTGGAAATTTGGAGGAATTGATTATGTGTTGCATTGATGTTTGTCATTGATGTCAACACCAACTTGTTTGGTTGTCTACTGAGTTTTGGTAGAGTGGTTGGATTGTGATGTTGATTTGGAGATCATCTTCGGTATGTTTCTCTTGGTGGAATTGGTTTGCTTCGGTCATTCATGTGCGTCTGACATTTAGTTGGTTTAGGATTTTGTGATCCAGAAGCTATCATATGTTCTAGTAAGCCTTTTGGTTACTAGTAGAGTTTTGTTGAAGATCTTTTGATGGATTCAATAAATGGTGTTGTTATGACTTCTAGAAGGTTCTCAGGATGCTAATGATTATCATGTTTGTGTTCCAGTTGATCGGTGGTGTTGCATTTGGTTTATGGCAACCTATTTTAGGTTTGGTGCTACTTTGTTAGGTTATGGACCGGTTATGTAACGTGTTGGTGGATGCTCCTGATGCGTTATCAGTTGGATTTACTGTTTGGTTAATGTTGTTTCGGTCTGAGGCCGACTTGTGTTATCATTGGTTTGTGGGATTATGTAATGGATTTAATGTATTATCTTTTAGATGGCCGACCTAATTTTTTAGGTCTCAGGTTGATATAAATATGATGTAAGATCTCTTTGTAGATCATAGGTTATGGTTACGATATTATTTATGTGCGAATAAAGTTGTAATCATATGAAGAGGATTTGGTCGATCATAGGTGATTGAATTCGGTTGGTGTAAGAGGTTTAAGACCTCTGACATTGAGCTTAACCCGAACTGTACTTAGGCATAGGAGATGCTATACTTGTAGTTGAATCTTCTTTTTGGATTGTAGTTCGAAGATTTATTATAGTCAGTGAGGCTCCTTTTGTGATGAGCAGTGCGCTCTAGGCTGTTGGCCTTCCTACATATTCAAGCCCCTTATATGTAATATTTATTCATCTGATCAATGGATAGATATTGTGGGTTTCCAGTCCCACCGTGATTTTTCCTCATTGAGGTTTTCCATGTATAAATCTTTGTGTTATGATGTTCATCTTTGTGGTGCATTATTACTTGTTGTTATCTACTTTTATGTATACCGATTGCTAAGTTGTTATGTTAATAAGGTTAAAATTAATCAATCCAGGAGAACACTGATTGACCCCCCCTCTCAGTGTTCTTGGATTCCAATAATTGGTATCAGAGCATGGTGCCTCAGAATAACTCTAATAGCTTGAGGAAGATACTAAATCCAGAATCTATGGATATGAGTTTGAGGAAGGAACTTGAAGTAGCTCTTGAAGACTATGATGCTGAAAGATTGAGGAACATGAAGCTGCAAGATAAGCTGAGATCTACAAAGGAATTTATCTTTACTCTACAAGAGAGGTTGTCATCCGTGCAAGCCAAAAGGAAAGAACTCTGTGATCAATTACAAAATCAGGACGATGGAGAAAAGAATTCTCTTAAGGAACTATGTCAGAAGTTGAGTCAGGAAATGGTGTCACGAAGAATTAAATGCAAGCCCTCACAATGAGGATGTCCAAGGAGATTGAAGGCTGAAAGAAGAATTAAGAAAATCTTGCCAAATATTTGAAAGAGAGATCTGCAGAATACATTAGGTTGGCACATGAGAATGATATATTGAGATCTGAATTGGTACAATCTCAAAACAATGAGCAAGAGTAGGAAAGAATGATGATAGTCCTAAGAGGTGATCTGGATTTTGCAAATGAGTACAAAGACAAGTACAAGGTCAGTTATGCAAAGCTTTTTAAGTTATTGAAGAATCAAAGGGCTAGTGGAGACACTAGAGGTCTTTGATTTGAGCATGGAGAAAGCTCTCGTAATGCAAATCAGGATGATACATTCGGTCAGAAGAACAATCAAGAGAATCCACTAGTCAACTATAATAAGAGGTCAGCGGTAAGGAAACCCATTGCACATAAATTTAATGGTAGATGCTTTGTTTGCAATAAGTT
This sequence comes from Cryptomeria japonica, assembly GCF_030272615.1. NCBI lineage: Eukaryota > Viridiplantae > Streptophyta > Pinopsida > Cupressales > Cupressaceae > Cryptomeria > Cryptomeria japonica. The sequence continues at coordinate 320,324,266 of NC_081406.1, read as the reverse complement.
TGGTCATATGGAAAGTCAATGTAGAAATAGAGTCAATCAGAATAATAATTCAAGTAAGAGATATAAGATCTCCACAATCCATCAAAATTTTTGTAGTAGATTTCTTGATAAGATCGTGTGTGAGTTTTTAGATCTAAAAAATCACACACAATCTTATCTATAAATCTACTACAAAAAAATAATTCATGTACCGATCAGTGTTTCAATTACAAAAATATGGTCATGGGACAACTGATTGTAGAATGAATGTGAAATGTCATGCATATGGAAAGTTTGGACATATGGCTAATCAATGCAGGTCAAGGAATGATCAAGGTTACAACAAGGCAATTCAAAAGAACAATACCACCTATTATGAATGAAACAAAGTAGGACACATTGCTAAGTTTTGTAGAAGAAAGAACCTACTGGAAGGAAATGACAAATCCAATGAGAAGGGAAAACAAAAGGTTTATGATATCCGGAAGGAGCATGAGAAGAAATGGATTAGAAAGTCTTTGGATCAACAAGATGAAGCATATACCCTGGTTACTCAACCGATAGAGCAGAATGTTCCTGCACTAGCAAGAAACGCATTTGGTAACTAAGGCAGATGCCTTAGGGGGAGGCAAATTTAAGACAGATCTTGCATTGCCCTTGGTAGTGGTCTGAAAGCTTGTTTTAGACTTTGGAGAAGTCAGTTTGAAGGTTAAATGACGAAGATTTATTGGATCTTGGATCTAGTTTGGTTTATCAGTAAGACACTTTATGAGCTATGGTTTGGTCATACACTTTCACTTAAGTTTTTCAAAATCTTTGGTAGTGAATTGGAAAGTTTGATCCTAGATGTGATGGAGGGATATTTCTTGGTTATTCAAATAAAAGCAAAGCATATAGATGTCATAAAAAAAGATTGCAAAGAATTGCAGAGAGCACTAATGTCAAGGTGGATGAGCAGTACAGAGGTCAAATCAGAACTTATGAGAGAGAACCAGAAGTGGAAATGATCATAACTGAATCGGTAACACCTACACCATAATAGAATGTCGAACCAATTACCCCAACATTATCAAAAAATTTAACAGTAACTGAAGATTAGAGCAAAGAAACAGTAAGTAAGAAGACTCCTAGGTATGTAAGGTTGAATCATTTAGAAGATTAGATCATTGGAGACAAGAGAAAATGAGTGATGACAAGAAGAAGGTTGGCATCTGATGAGGTATGCTTAATTTATCAAATTGAACCGACATCAGTAGATGAAGCATGTAAGGATGAATGTTGGATGAAGGCTATGGAAAAGGAATTGGATCAGATAGAAAAGGAAAACACATGGACTTTAGTTCCTCGACCTAAATCTAAGAATGTTATTGGAACTAAATGGGTTTTTACAAATAAATTGAATGAAGATGGACAAGTTGTAATGAACAAGGCTAGATTGGTTTGTAAAGGATATTCTCAGAAGGAAGGAATTGATTATGTTGAATCTTTTGCTCCGGTGGCTAGGATTTTTAGATATTTACAAGTAGCAACTGAATATGGTTTGTGGTATCCTAAAGATGATGACTTTACACTATGTGCATATACAGATGCAGATTGGGCTAGAGATATAGATGACCAGAAAAGCACATCCAGTGAAGCTTTCTTTCTTGGAAAGAAATTTGCTTCATGGATCAACAAGAAATAGTCATGCGATTCTTTCTCTACTGCTGAAGCTGAGTATGTTGTTGCTGCTACTAGATGTACACAAGTTCTATGGATGAAGCAAATGTTGAAAGATATAAGGGTAGATTATAATGAACGAGTAGTTATTCACCGTGACAACTCTGCTGCTATTGACATATCAAAGAATCCAATATTTCATTCTAAGTCAAAGCACATATCAGTCAAGTATAACCTTTTTAAGGAAAAGGTGGAAGCAAATGAAGTCAGATCAGTTTATGTGAACACTAAAGAGCAAATTGCAACTATCTTTACTAGACCATTGCCCAAGGAATCATTTGAGTACTGTAGAGACTTAAGTTATGCTAATTGGTGTCAGTCTAGTATACATTATCAAAACTATCATTCATTCCGGATTGATGAGTTGGTGACACTACTCAGGGGGAGTAGTCAGCTCTGTGGTTCAGAGGATCTATGGTTTTTCTTTGATGTTTATGTCAGATTTCTGGCATTGATGATAAAGGGGGAGAGTTATACATGTGAAAAACATAGCTTAATAGAGATATCAATCAAAGGGGGAGGAACAAAATTTTAGATTGGTTTATCCCATTGGGGGAGTTTGGTTCAGGTCTATGGATGGTTAATTGGTTCAGAACTTCATTGATATATCATTTATGGGAGATTGTTAGATGTCTTCCATTGGGGGAGACTTGTTTGGCATTTCTTGGCACTTGGATGTTTTTCACATCCAGTGTTGCCATCAATGCCAAAGGGGGAGATTGTTGGAAATTTGGAGGAATTGACTATGTGTTGCATTGATGTCAACACTAGCTTGTTTGGCTTTCTACTGGGTTCCGCTAGAGTGGTTGGATTGTGATGTTGATCTAGAGATCATCCTTGGTATTCTTCGGTATGTTCCACTTGGTGGAATTGGTTTGGTTTGGTCATTCATGTGAGTTTCACATTCAGTTGTGTAGCGTCCTAAAATTGTGACACTTGCAATTTCGACTGCATTTCGGTCTTCATGATGGTGACGCAACATGGAACCTGAATGGAGACCTCGAAACTTGTCCACGACACCAAAAACTACATTTTCTTGCACCCTGGCCTGAACCTCCTTTGCACCCTGCTGTCCCGGGAGGTGGGACCAAAGCGCCCAGCGCCCTGGTCCCTGGCCCTATTTTGGGCCCGGTCTCCTATGGGACTTCGGGTCTTTTTGTTTGCAAATTGGAAATAACATTTCCTGGTCAGCCTAAGGTCGGAAAAATCAGTCTATCAACCCTAATTAACAAGTATATAAACTACATTTTCCTCTCTCATTTGGATGGAGGGAAAATAGATGGATGGAAAAAGCGTGGAAACGATACTCAAACATTGAAACATTCAAGCATTCAAGCATTCAAACATTCCTTCAAGCAATTTATCATTCTAAGTCTCCATTCAAGGCTAAGTGCTGCATTCAAGACAAGGATTCAACCATTGAAGAGGAGATCACTTACTACATACTACTACAACATACAACATGCAACAACATCTATACCTTCGCACATAAGGATACAAACATCCTTACAACAAGGTATTAGTACTTGTTTTACATTACAGACATTTACATTTACAACATTTCTCATTTCTTGGTTAATTCCAAAATCGGGGTTTGACCTAAAGGCAAACCCCTAATCCCTAACCCCCCAATCATCTTCGCTTTTCTGTGTGTAGGTTGCAGGTACGCGGCTGAAATTGAAGATCTAGAATCCTTGTGCAGAGACGAACAGATCCCCCTTCATTTCGTGGATTTTTCGGAGGACCGTGTGCACGCCGGGCGCCATCGTCCCGTCAACTTTTGCTCAAATTTGCAGGACAGCGCCGTATCGACATTTTACTGCTAATTCCAGGTCCGCAGCTTCATCCTATATCCCTATCTCAGTTTATAAGCGAATCTTTCTCACTTTCGATGCATTCCTAGCTTAATTCTTCTATGCACATTCTTTACAAAAGAGGGTAGCCTTGTTGTCTTAACCCTTGAAACACATTTAGCATCCAATCTTGCATTGTGTAGGATTGGATCTTGTGGGTTTCAACTCCTCTTTTGAATGTAAAGTCTCCCCAAGTGAAAACCATCAACCCTAGCAACCTCCCTTCTCTGTCCTTAGAGTTGGAAGAGGGGAGAGCAACTAGGGTTCGATCGATTTTCTGCTTTACATTTTGGTGAACCCGACGTGAACATCCTTTTGATTATTCATGGTTAGATCTGAAAATTGGATTCCTTGATTACATTTCCATGTTTGATCTTTTGCAAATTTTAGAGGTTGATTGCATAAAAACCCTAAATTTTCTTTTTGAAAATCAAACTTGTTAAATATTTAATTGTTAATGCTTGTTTCAGATCTACCCTTCTATTACAAATTATCAAATCATATCTGTGCTTTAATTTTGAAAATTAAGTGGTTAAGTGTCAAAACCCTAATTTTTAAAACCCTCTTGATTCAACCTTTGTCTGATAATTTCACTAATCAAAACATATCCAAATCAGCTGTAACTTGGGATTCCGCAATAAAATCATAATATCTTTCATCCCTAAAAATTTGGAAAAAAGTTGCAAGGACCGTGTGCACTCCGAGCGCCATCGTCCCCGACATTTTTTCTGAAATTTCGGGAGCTAGATCTTACTGTATTTTCCTGCTAAAATCCAGAATTTTGGCTGATTTTGTCAATTATAACACTTTCAAAATTAAAGTCAAAGTTGGTCTTGTGGTTGCTTGGATTAAGGCTTCTAAACATTCAAAAATTGTCGAAACTGAAATTCATGTCAAAATTGTGTTTCTTACTATCCTAAATCTGAAAAGTGTGTTTGCATTCATTCGAAATTTCAGTGTTTTATTCAAATTCTTGCAATTTGTGACTTTTGAAATTAAGTGCTTAATTACAACAACTTTAATTTCCGCTTTCAAAATTGAATTTTGCGTGAAATTGAGTCAACTTTTAAATTTCAAAACTTGCATTGCTTTTGGTATTCCCTCTAAAATCATAAAATTCAAAATTTCAGTTTCCCTCTCTTTTTCAAAATTCAAATTTTGCATTTTTCGACAATCTTGGTAGGGTTCAATTTCGAGATTGCAACTTTAATTTGGCCTATCTACAGATCGTAAAATCACTCAATTTTTTCAGATTAGCTCTAAAATCATCATAACTTTCATCCTTGCAAATTTCGAAAAAAGTTGCCGGGACCGTGTGCACTCCGAGCGACACGGTCCCTGACATTTTTTCTGAAATTTCAGGAGATTGTCCTGATTGTATTTAACAGCTTAAATCCAGAAGATTGGCTGATTTTACTAAAATTTGCTACCTCTAAATTCAAAATTTTCTCTCTCTCTCTAGTGCATGAGTTTTACAACAATAAGTCCTACTTACACTATTCCCGTTAGACGAAGCTGTAGAATTAAGTCTTTTCGAGGTTTAACTACTGAGGAGATGGAACCTAATTTGAATAGCCTTTTTAATGAGGACATGGGTAATTCCTCTAATCCTCTTAATGATGAAGAAGCTCTCCATGAGGTTTCTGTAGAACAACTTTCGAAATTGGATAACCAATTTGACGATTTTCGACAATGGATGTCTCAAGAATACCCCGATAGTCAAGCTCTTCCTTTAATTGAGGGTTTAAAACATATGCTTCAAAGTGATAAGAATGGAATTGATATTTTGCGTGGTATTTCACACATTGTGGATTCGAATGTGATGCCTATGAAGAGTTGTGCTAAAACTTTGGGTTATACACAACCTCCTACTCAAGTCAATCATTCTATTCCTTTGACGACTCCTATTGCTAGCATACCTACCTTTACATCAAACATAATGACTACTTCTCCTATGATCACCAGTCATGGGGGCAATCCTTCCTCTTCAATTAACCCTCTTCCTTCATTCAATCCAATTTCTTCATTCACTCCTTCAATGAGTGTCCCTATTATATCTCCACAAATGAACATGACGCAAGGGGGCAATTCATTCAATCATTCCATTCCTCCTTGTAGTGTTCCTCCTGTCCAATCATCTCCTATGACTAATTATCATAGAGTCCCACCACCTTATTCTTTACCTTCTTTCAATAACATAACACCTCCATCTCAATCTAACACATCTAATATGAATTCTTCGACTGAAGCGACCATTAACAATCTTGCACAAACTGTCTCCTCTTTACAGCAACAAATTGCCTCTATGAATCAATCTAAGTTTAGTGTGCCCACATTTGATGTTGCGAGCCCACTTTCTCTTGACATTGTTCGAGCTATCCCTCCTAAACATGTTGAAATCCCGCATTTGGAGCTTTATAATGGTAAAGGGGATCCTCTAACACATGTTAAGACTTTTCAAACAATATGTACTGATTTTTCCTATGACCAAAGGTTGCTTGCAAAACTGTTTACTAGAACATTAAGAGATAAAGCCCTACAATGGTATTGCTCGTTGCCTTCTTATTCTATTACTTCTTTCGAACAACTTGCAAATGCTTTCATTCAACAATTTCAAAACAATATAAGTCCTAAAGTTACTTTGATTGATTTAATGCATTGTAAACAAGGTGTTAAAGAAAAAGTGACTGATTTCATTGGTAGATATAAGCATTTGTATGCTCAAATTTCTTTTCCAGTGCCTGACAATCATATTCAAAGAATCTTTATTTCTAATTTACAAAAAGATATTCGAGACAAACTTCTATTTTCTGAGTTTACTTCTTTCCAACAGTTGTGTGCCACTCTTCACAATTATCAACTGACTGTGAGTCAAATGGAACAATCACATCCTATGGCTCCGAGTGATAAGGGTGATAGCAGTCAACAACCATTTGGGAAGTTTAAACCAAACAGAGATTCCATCAAATTCAATGAAAACATCATCAACAACAATGTGAATGCAGCATCAGGTGTGCCTCCTATTTCTAAGTTTTACAAGAAAGAAAGAAAGTATACTCCTTTGAATGAATCATTGCATAGTATTATGAATAAGTTATTGGAACAAAATGTGCTTACTCTTCCTCCTATAAGGCAAATTGATCCTGCAAAGATTACTTCACCTTATTTTGATAACAAATCTTTTTGTCAATTTCATCGTCAGCGGGGGCATGATACTGAAAAATGTTTTTCTTTAAAGGGTAAAATTCAAGATTTGATTGATAATAATACTATCTCTGTTTTCGGAGTGAATGATAAAGGCAATACATCTGTAGCTAATCCTAACCAAAATCTTCAGATTTTTACTGATCCATTACCTTCTCATACCTCTAATGCGATTGAGACTAATGATTCCTCTCTCTCATCTGATGGTCTTGTGTCTATGACTCTGAATGTGATTAACTTTGTAGAGCAGCAAGAAAACCCTAAAGAACCTTCCATCACATTTGATTCTAGTGAAACCATTAGGGCACCTGATGGTTCTTTATACATAGTTGCAAAAGTCAAGAATACACCTTGCTGTGGAGTGCTTATTGATCCTTCGTGCATGATTAATGTTATTACTGAAGAATTCCTTTTTACTTTGCAATTGAATCAAGTGGTTTATGACAAAATAGATGTGATTGTGAAATTATTTGATGCATTTTCTTCTCCTGCAATTGGTTCTATTACATTACCTATTGAGGTCCATAACAAATCCCTTGATGTGAACTTTGCTATTATTCCTTCATCTGAACAATTTCGTGGAAGCTTGGCTATCCTTGGCTATCTTCCATGAAAGCTATTGCTTCTCCTATTCATAAGTTTTTGAAATTTCCCCATAATGGTGAAGTTGTTACTGTCAATCATAGTCTCTTTAAACCAGCTGAAAGAACTTCTAGCGTTCCTATTGATTATTTTTGGCCTAAACAATTCCAATCTCTTCCTCCGTGAAGTGATCATCTTTTCAAATCTTATCAAAAATGGAAAACAGATATAATCCTATCTTTAAGTGAACCTAGAACACCCAAACTTGATATTCCTATCGTTCTTGAGAAGGAAGTTCTTCCTTTGAAAGATAAAACTAATGTCTTTCCTCAAGAAGATTCCCAACCCATCCCTGTGGATGTGACTATGTCTATGCCTAATAAACCTTCTAAAAGTAGACCTATACCTCCTCGTCATGATGGACTTGGTCTTCTTCCTAAACCAAATATTCCTCCTTTATATGGAGTAGTTCCTCCTCCTTCTTTTTATAGAGAGAAGAGACCTTCTTCTTCTCCTATTATCCAGCCTAAGAGACCACAACCTAAACACCCAAGTGATAAGGATGAGAACGTTCCTCCTCCTCAATCTTCTCCACTTCCTACTAAGACTAGACAAAATCTTTCTACGCGTGAACGCCGACGAAAGCGTCGTCTTAGAGCTCAAGCAGCTGCTTCTCAAACTTTACAATCTCCAAAAACACCTTCAACAAGCATTATTCCATTTTCTCCAAAATCTCCTAAACATAAGATGCATGATGGTCTTGATCCTGTGCAAATTAAAGACCCTATTTTTATAAATCTTGATGATGCTATAGATGAAAATGTTATTCATGATGAAAATGTTACTCCTCTTGCTTCCGATAGTGAATATGAACTTGTTGATATTGATAACCATTTATCTAATGAATTTTCTAAAGCACTTATCCTAGCTCCTAGACAAGAACAACGTGGCTTGGAACATGAACATAGCCCTTGTTTGGATCTTGTGATAGCTCCATTTGCTGTGTTGGATGTTCCTCCTCTAGCGTGTTCCCTACCTTCCCGAAACATTGCTCAGCAAGATCGGGGGGTAGATGACGTGCTAGACTAGTTACATTAGCATAGCAGATTCTCTCCTCCTCTCTTTTTTGTTACTTCTTCTATATGTTATTCTCATTCTTCTATTTGTTGTCCTTAGTGTTGTCTACTTGAGGACGATGCAAAGAATTGAGATCTCTTTTGGTCTCTCTCATGTTGACTCAAAAGACACATGTGTTCCCTTCTTCTAGGTGACCTTCCTTGATTGGGGAATGAAGAACAATTATGCATACATACATATGATATATACATGAACTATCATACAGCATACTGACCCCGAGGAAAGCGAAGTCACCTTGTGCTTTGTGTTTTGTGTCTATTATCCTTGGGTTTATCTCACACTTGGGGGCTAAATCTTTGCGATAAAGTGCTCCTTTCCTTTCTCATTTCTTATGTGTATCACTACATTAAAGAAATCACCCTCGTTGAGGCGTGTGCGATCGCTTTAACGTAGGGGGGCATACACCCCGTCTATCCCTTCAGGATACTTGAAAATTTCTTGGCAAACTTAGCTTTGCCTTGAAAATTTTCGGTATTTCTCTTGCATGACTCATAGTGAGGGAACCTTACTACTGACAGTCATGGTTCTCCCTCATGATCTTCCCTTTTACTTTGTGAATCGAAGTCGTAAGATCCTTAGTCCACTGGGGGCTTGGTGTATCTTGCCTCCTTGACGTGGTGAAAGTCTTTCAATATTGTTTCCTTGTACTTTACCGGAAGTATGAGCATACATACTCCCGCTAAAGTGGGGGCTAAATGTAGCATCCTAAAATTGCGACACTTGCAATTTTGACTGCATTTCGATCTTCACGATGGCGACGCAACATGGAACCTGAATGGAGACCCCGAAACTTGTCCACGACACCAAAAACTGCATTTTCTTGCACCCTGGCCTGAACCTCCTTTGCACCCTGCTGTCCCGGGAGGTGGGACCAGAGCGCCCAGTGCCCTTGTCCTTCAGGACCAGGGCGCCTAGCGCCCTGGTCCCCTAGGACCATGGTGCCCAGCGCCCTGGTCCCTGGCCCTATTTTGGGCCCGGTCTCCTATGGGACTTCGGGTCTTTTTGTTTGCAAATTGGAAATAACATTTCCTGGTCGGCCTAAGGTCGGAAAAATCAGTCTATCAACCCTAATTGACAAGTATATAAACTACATTTTCCTCTCTCATTTGGATGGAGGGAAAATAGATGGATGGAAAAAGCATGGAAACGATACTCAAACATTGAAACATTCAAGCATTCAAGCATTCAAACATTCCTTCAAGCAATTTATCATTCTAAGTCTCCATTCAAGGCTAAGTGTTGCATTCAAGACAAGGATTCAACCATTGAAGAGGAGATCACTTACTACATACTACTACAACATACAACATGCAACAACATCTATACCTTCGCACATAAGGATACAAACATCCTTACAACAAGGTATTAGTACTTGTTTTACATTACAGACATTTACATTTACAACATTTCTCATTTCTTGGTTAATTCCAAAACCGGGGTTTGACCTAAAGGCAAACCCCTAATCCCTAACCCCCCAATCATCTTCGCTTTTCTGTGTGTAGGTTGTAGGTACGCGGCTGAAATTGAAGATCTAGAATCCTTGTGCAGAGACGAACAGATCCCCCTTCATTTCACAGATTTTTCGGAGGACCGTGTGCACGCCGGGCGCCATCGTCCCGTCAACTTTTGCTCAAATTTGCAGGACAGCACCGTATCGACATTTTACTGCTAATCCCAGGTCCGCAGCTTCATCCTATATCCCTATCTCAGTTTATAAGCGAATCTTTCTCACTTTTGATGCATTCCTAGCTTAATTCTTCTATGCACATTCTTTACAAAAGAGGGTAGCCTTGTTGTCTTAACCCTTGAAATGCATTTAGCATCCAATCTTGCATTGTGTAGGATTGGATCTTGTGGGTTTTAGCCTGTCTTTTGAATGTAAAGTCTCCCCAAGTGAAAACCATCAACCCTAGCAACCTCCCTTCTCTGTCCTTGGAGTTGGAAAAGGGGAGAGCAACTAGGGTTCGATCGATTTTCCGCTTTACAAGTTGGTTCATGATTTGGTGGTCTAGAAGCTGTCATATGTTCTAGTAAGCCTTTTGGTTTACTAGTAAGGGTTTTACCATTAGAGCTTTGTTGAAGATCTTTTAATGGATTTGATAAGTGGTGTTGGTGTGGCTTCTAGAAGGTTCTCAGGATGTTGATGGTTATCATGTTTGTGTTCCAATTGGTTAGTGGTGTTGCATTTGGTTTATGGTGACCTATTTTAGGTCCAGTGATATTCTGTTAGGTTATGGGCCAATTTATGTAACATGTTAGTGGATGCTCTCAATGCGTTACTGGTTGGATTTATTGTTTGGTTAATGTTGTTTTGGTCTTAGGAAGACTTGTGTTATCATTGGTTTGTGGGTTTATGTAATGGATTTATTGTATTATCTTTTTAGTGGCTGACCTAATTGTTTAGGTCCCGGGTTGATGTAAATATGATGTAAGATCTCTTTGTAGATCATAGGTTATGGTTATGGGATTATCTATGTGTGAATACAATTGTAATCATATGTAGAGGATTTGGTCGATCATAGGTGATTGAATTAGGTTTGTGTAAGAGGTTTAAGACCTTCGACATTGATCGTAACCAAAACTGTACTCAGGCATAAGAGATTCTATACTTGTAGTTCAATCTTCTTTCTAGATTGTAGTCCGAAGATTTCTTGTAGTCAGTGAGGCTGATTTTGTGATGAGCAGTGTGCTCTAGGTTGTTAGCCTTCCTACATATGTAGGCCCCTTATATGTAATATTTATTCATCTAATCAGTGGATAGATATTGTGGGTCTCCAATCCCACTATGGTTTTTCCTTATTGAGGTTTTAAATGTATAAATCTCTGTGTTATGGTGTTCATCTTTGTAGTTTCATTATTACATGTTCTTATCTGCTTTTTTGTATACCGGTTACTAAGTTGTTGTGTTAATAAGGTTAAAATTAATCATTCCAAGAGAACACTAATTCACCCCCCTTATTAGTGTTCTTGGATTCCAACATTCTTCACTTATCAGATGCAGCGTAGCAGACTTTGGTAGTGATTCAAGGGGAGCTCTTATCCCTGCTCTTTGTTTCCATTTCTATCTTGAGTTCCTATTGATTCTCTTGTATATGGCCATTTGGTTGCTATGATGGACATATCCTTGGTGTTTCTCACAGATTCTTTTTAGGCACAGAGGTTTCTATGCTTATGTACCTTGATCTTCTCATTATTCTCATGGACATATCTATTTGATGAACTTAAAGTCTTCATTTGCGACATTTCACATTTGTGTTTACCCTTTGTCATTTCTGTCAAAAAAGGGGAGAATAAGTGATGTGTAGACTATACAGATTTGGTTTTGACATCAATGCTAAAGGGGGAGTTTGTTGACCCTTGGCACAAGGTTTTGTCATTGATGTCAAAAAGGAAGTTTTCATTTGGTATTGGATGCTTATCAAGTGTCAGGATATGAGATCACTATGATATTACTTATATATTCAGATTGGTATATGGTATAAATGACGACACTCGTATGGTATCTCAAATTGGTCAGATTGGTTTATAGTATGATATCCTTGATAGTGACATTGATACTAGTGACACCCTTAGGTTGTATTCCCATATTGTATGGTTATTGGTTGTATTGGCATACACTTCGCATGTAGTTACATTGAGTTGTGGATACTCATATTTGGCATATTGACATCTTCATTTGGTTGATGCAAAGTATTTCAGTGGTATAGATGGATATGTGACTTCATGAATAGTGTTAGAATTATACTAAGCATGTTTTGTTTCCCATAGAACATCGATACACTATTCATGTTAAGATGACAAGTTATCAATATCTTTTTTCATTTTGATATTGGTGGCTTATTGTTTTAACATTGATAGGATAGCTATGTTTTATGTAAACAAAAGTGCTGAGTTATCAATAAAATTTCTAAGACAAGGATGACATTTGTGACATTTGTGATCTTGGTCTACATAGTTATTATATGTTTGATAACCTTCATTGACTTGGCTTTGTAAACAGTGACATTTTAGATTTGTGACACCATGGCATAAGATTGCATTCTCTTAAACAAAAAGTTTCTTATGAAAGGTCATGAGCATTGTTATTTTTCAAAGGACTTCGAACACATCGCTATGTTGGAAAGAACATTAGAATAAAGACCTATTTCACTATGTAGCATGTGTTCTTTGTAATTATGTTAACAATGACATAAAGGTCCTCGATTTCAGGTTATTATTGTTGTAATGATCTGACATCGACAATAAATTGAGAGGGGGGGGTGAATTAGTTTACTCACAAGTACAACAATTAATTCAATTATAAACCTTATACCAGAGTACAACACAATGACATATATATCACGAAGGAACAACACACATAACACCAATATTTTGACATGGAAAACCTGGAAAGGGAAAAACCATAGTGGGAAATCCTACCCACAATCAGATGAATACACTGCAGTAGTATTATGAATAATTACAATGGGGCCTGCACTTGCAGAAAGGCCAAAAACTAGAGTGCACTGCTCATCACAAAGATAAGTCTCATTGACTTGCATAAACATCGGACTACAATCCGACAAGAAATGAACTGTGAAAGTAGCATCTACTAATGCTTGATACAGTTTCGGTTAAGCACTGATGTCTTCTCGGCAATACAAAACCTTTCCAACCTTCACTTGAATGATATGAATTTACTCGCACAAAATCCTTTCTCTGATAATGCAGACATAACCATCCATCCCATCAATATTCAAGTTACATGAATAAGTCACCTATAAATACACATCATCAACCTTATTGATAAGGTCTACTAAACCCTAAACCCATATACCCATAATTACAAAAATTACATCACACGATAGCACCAGACTAATATTATGATTTATATTACATAGCATGGACCTAAATTAAGTATTCAAACAATTATATCCACTAGAGATTCCGCTAAGACCAAAATCCAAAACGCTTCACCAACCGATAGAAAGCCTTAGTGAAATAATAGAAAGTTTATCCAGAGCCAAATAGGACCATCATAACAACACACCATCCAATGCAAAGTCACCAAATGTTCAGAATATGATCAAGAAACACCTTCAACATGATAGAGACCGATTCCATAAGCCAGAACCAAAATCCATTGACCAAGTCACCAAATAATGCATACTAGTAAAGCTAATTGGGATAGCAGAGGCAAGCCGGTAAAGCCATTAACTAGCCGGTACCGGTAAATACCAAAAGTGATAATACCCAAAGAACCAAATCATGAACCAATAGAATATATCAAGCATGTAACCAACCAGAATAAGCATCCAAAACCGAATCTAGAAAACCTAATCATATCAGATCAAAATCACAACCAAAACCATGAAGATCACCAAGACTAATCGGGATAGATCCAACTGGGATAGTCTGAAACTGGGATACAATGTTGACATAAATGACAACACTTAACCAAATCCATCATATTGCCAACAATATCCCCCTTTGGCATTGATGGCAACACTGAATGTGAAAAACATCCAAGTGCCAAAGAATGCCAACAATCTTCCTCAAAGATATAACCGATTTTCACATGAATACCACCTCTCCCCCTTTGACATCAATGAAAAAGGATGGATACCTGACTAATAATATTGAACCAAATAGTTGACTACTCCCCCTGAGTAGTAGCACCATCTTCATCAATCCAGATAAAAGAAAATAACTGATAAGCTTACTGGATTGATGCATTCCTACATCTCCGAGTCTCTTCCAGATGGTTGTTAACCCCAAAATGATCTATGAGATATTAAAAAGTGTCTTTAGGCAATGGTTTAGTTAGAATATTTGCAATCTATTCCTTAGTAGGAATGTAAACCAATTTGACTTCCTTTGCTTCAACCTTTTCCTTCAAGAAATTATACCTTATAGAAATGTGTTTTGATTTGGAATGAAATACTAGATTCTTTGACATATCAGTAACAACAATATTATCACAGTGAATAACAATAGGCTCATCATAACTTACCCTTATATCTTTTAACATTTTTTTCATCCATAAAATCCGAGTATAGTTGGTAGCAGCTGCAACATATTTTGCTTTAGTTGTAGACAATGAAGTACATGATTGTTTCTTACTAAGCCATGAAACCAACTTCTTCTCAAGAAAGAATGCACCTCCAGTAGTGATCTTCTGGTCATCCACATTCCCTGCCCAATCAGAATCTATATATGCACATAATGTGAAGTCATCATTCTTTGGATACCATAACCCAAAGTCTGTTATACTTGCTAAATATCTGAATATCCTCTTGACAACAATATCATGAGTTTCTCTAGGATCTACCCAAAATATAGAAGCAATACAAACAACATTCATTATATCAGGTATATTCTAAGTTAAGTACAACAAACCACCTATCATTGATTTGGATCTGTTTGGATTCACTTTAGGGGATTCATCATCCTTTGACAATTTGCAACTTGTTATCATAGGAGTACTGACATATTTAGAATTCTCACATCCAAATTTATTAATTAACTCCTTCACATACTTAGTTTGACAAATGAAAATACCTTTATCAGTATGAGTAATCTACAAACCTAAAAAAATTTCATCTCACCAATCATAGACATTTCAAATTCATTCTTCATATCATTAGCAAATTTCGTGCATAGACGTTCTTCTCCTTCAAAAATGATACCATCCATGAAGAGTTCAATAATCAATATGCCATCATGTTCGATTTTATAATATAAGTTATAATAAACATTACCATTACTGAAACCAAGATTTGAAAGATACTTATCTAGTCTATCATACCATGCTCTAGGGGCCCGTTTTAGTCCATTTAAAGCTTTCTTCAATCTGCAAACCATGTCCTTGTCTTTTGATAAGTAAAATCCATCAGGTTTCTCAATGTAAACTTCCTCTTCAAGATATCCATTTAGAAATGCACATTTAACATCCATTTGATATACTTTGTAGTTCTTGTGTGCAACATAAGCAAGAAAAAGTCTTACCACTTCACTTCTAGCAACCGGGGCATAAGTCTCTCCATAATCAATTCCTTCTTCCTATGAATAACCTTTACAAACTGATCTAGAATTTTTCCTTACAACTTGACCTTCCTCATTCAGTTTATTCCTAAAAACCCATTTAGTTCCAATAATGTTCTTGTCTTTAGGTCTAGGTACTAGTTCCCATGTCTTATTCTTTTCAATCTTATCTAGTTCCTCTTCCATTGCTTTTATCCAATTTTCATCCTTATTTGCTTCAATAAATGATTTCGGTTCAATTTGGTAAATTAAACACACCTCTTCAACAACTAACCTTCTCCTAGTCATCACACCTTTCCTTTTATCTCTAATAATTTGATCTTCAGAATGATTTGGTTTTACATACCTCGGAGTCTTTGAATTTTCTTGATTTGCTGACTCCTTCTACTGTTCAACTGTCACTTCTGAATTTTCTGATACTACCAGAGTGACAGGTTCATTGTTCTGTACTGATTCTTGCATTACCAGTTCAAGTCTAATAAATTCATCTTCTACTCCATAATTAAATGATCTGATATGATTACTGCCATGCTCATCCACCTTGACATTTATGCTCTCCATTATCTTATTCAATCTTTTGTTATAACATCTATATTCCTTTCTCTTAGTAGAATAACCCAAAAATATTCCTTCATCACTTCTAGGATCAAACTTTCCTAATGCATCATCTCTAATAATGTAATATTTGCTTCCAAAAATTCTGAAATATCTGATAGTAGGAGTATGAACAAACCATAATTCATAAGGAGTCTTACCGATATCACCTTTTATGTGTACTCTATTGAAAGTGTATACTATTGTATTGATAGCTTCCCTCCAATAGATATTAGGTAATCTAGCTTCTGTCATCATTATCCTTGCTGCATCCAAATTTTTTTTGTTCTTTCTTTCCACTAATCCATTCTGTTGTGGAGTCCTTAGGGCAGAAAGTTGTCTCCTAATACCATTCCTTTCACAAAAGTTGTTAAACTCATTGGATGTAAACTCACCACCATGATATGATCTTAAGCATTTTATCTTTAGTCCTGTCTCAGTCTCAACCATAGCCTTAAAGATTTTGAATTTCTCAAAAGCTTCAGATTTCTCTTTCAAAAATGCTACACACATCATTCTAGAATAGTCATCAATAAGTAACATAAAATATCTATCACCTTGAAAGATTTTAGTCCTTTGTGGTCCACACAAATCAGTATGAATAAGATCAAGAACTTCATTAGATTTATCATGTATACCTCTGAAAGAAGTTCTAACTTGCTTACCCATTTGACATTCTCTACATTCTGGATTATGAAGTTTAACAATCTTGGGCAAATCTATGACAATCGGTATTGAGTTGATCTTCACTATGCAATCAAAATTTACATGACACATCCTCTTATGCCATAACCAACTTTCGTCAATTTGAGCAATCAAGCAAGCCTTCTCACCGAAGTTCAAATGAAAGATATTACCTTTGGTCTGAGTTTCAGAAGCAATCTCCAATCCGGATCTATTGGTGATCTTACATTTTCTATCCTTGAATTGCAAATAAAATCCTCTATCCACCATCTAACCTACACTTATAAGATTATTCTTTAAGCCTTCAACATAATAAACATTATCAGTATTAGTCTTACCATCCAATGACATTGTTCCTTTGCCTTTGATCCTACATGTCTTGTTGTCTCCAAATCTGACCAATCTGTAGACGTCTAAAACTGGTCAACGCTTGCCGAGTCATACTTTAACATTTGTGCATTGCCTTATTTTAGGGTTTTTACGTCGCATTAACATTTCTCCTATGTTACGCACTTGGTCTTTATCATTTGTGAGCATTGAGTCCTTCTTCTACATTCTTCATTTGTCTCGCTTTCAAATTTGGTCTTGTCGATAACGATCTTTAGTCATGATTTTGGTCGATCTTATCCTGTCGCATCAATGTGCGTGTTCATTTGTCATCATTTTGGATATCGTCAATCCTAATTAGGGTTTTGTCCTCTTTTCAATCTTGTCATCTTGCGATTGATTTATCATCGATCGTTGTCATTTTCAATCTTGTCATCTGGCAATCGATTTGTCATCGATCATTGTCATTTGATTTGTCATCGATCATTGTCATTTTCAATCTTGTCATTTTGTGATCAATTTGTCATCGATCATCGTCCTTCTCAATCATGTCAATTTGGATCAATTAGTCATTGTTCCTCGTCAATTGGCGCATTTATCAATTAAATCATTTATCAGCATTGGGCTTTTATCAAGTCAGAATCATGATCGAATCGATCCTACATCAAGACCTAATTGTCGTCCTTGCATTTCTAATTCATCTTCTAGAGGTTTTATGATTTATTCATTTAATCTTGTTTGTCATTTTCCCTCTAGGTTAAATAATTTATTTATTTATCCTAAGTCTTCTTGTCACAATTAAATGTTTATTTAATTGGCTAACTAATTTCTCCTCTCTTTGTGAATTAATTAATGAATGAAAAATTATTAATTAATTTAACTAATTTTCCAATTTACTAATTTCTTCTAATTCCTAATTTTCTAATTTTCATCAATTTTCTAATTTCCTAATTTTCAATTCATCTAATTTTCTATTTTCTCCTATTTTTCTAATATTTCCCCTAATTTCATGGGAATCACATAGCAATTTGTCATAATTTGTCAATCAATCAATCTTGCATAGAAAGTGTCAATTTGTCATAATTTGTCATATTTGTCATTCTTGATTTGAAATTTCCTTTCAAATCTCTTCGTGCTAATCTTGTCATCTCTCCAATTTGTCTATAAATTGGATGAATTTCTTTAATCAAAGATCCCAATTGATCACTTTTTTGAATCCCCAAATCAATCACGCTTCTAGTACTCTTGCGCTACCGTCTTGTCAATCTTGCTTTCACATTATGCTTATGCACTTGAAGGTGAGATCCATAAAACAAATCTATTTGAAGGAGAAAGAAGGACAATGGAGAATCATGGAGGAGACATCCACATTTGAGATGGTTTGCGTTTGAATTGAATGTTTCATTTCCATATCTCTATTGAATGTTTGTAGGTTTTGTTATCATTGTAATCTGGTTTTGTGATTGGGCTAGTTTAATATCTATTGCTTTGATGATTTCCACATTCCTATCTACATTAATTGGTGAAACTGACATGAAACTAACCATTTAACCATGTTTTGAGTGCCTTTTGAGCTGATTTGCAGGTAAAAAACCCAAAAAACAGGGCAATTCAAGGCTTTCTAGGCACTTCCGCGCTTGTGTCAAGTGATCTGCACCTATGTCAATATATTTTGTGCCTATGTCAAAGGGATCTGTGCCTGTGTCAATGCATTCTATGCCTGTGTAAGGCTAGAAACAGAGGTAAAAATCAGTGTTTTCACTTGCAAATTACTTTGTTTTGCATTCTATTCTGGTATTCTAGTTTTCTTTGGTACTGATTCTTTGTGTAGCACCTTGGAATTACGCATGGAGAAGACAAAAATGAAACTACTAACAAATCTTATGCAGGTTTGCTAGTCAAAGACCAAACAAATCAAACTTCTAACTTAGTGATTTTGCAGGTTGCCTTGTATTCCAACCGAACTTTGTGTTTGTGATTCATAATTAGGCACCTAGTATGTTTGCTAAGTAGGATGGAATGAACATGTGTTTGCTTTGATTGTTGAGTTTGACATTAGAGTAGGAGAGTATGCTCTCATCCTTCTTAGGGTGATCAGAAATCTAGATCTTCGATACCATTCTCATGTTTTGGATTGTGTGTTACTTTTAGAGGGCCTGCCTTCCTGACCATTTGCTTTCTTTTGCAAGCAAGTGATAATCATGAGAAGGGAATGACCCAAGTAAGCACAGCCAAAGTACCTTAGCATTCTAACTCACTATAAATAAATACCTGATGGGAGAAAGCTTTGAAGGAAGGGTTACATGGGAATTGTAGTTACTTGGGAAGTGATGACCCTTGGAATCTTTCTCATATCAGCATCTAAGTAGGACCTCACGGTCTAAATTGTGCTTGCATGACTACATTTGTTTGGTATCTTGGTGGGCCTATGTCTCAATCACGCTTGCATGACACCAAGGAGTAACGCTTAACATAAATCCTTACTAAACACCTTGTATTTAGAGGCCAAAAATCCTTCTAGTTGCTTGAGAAGGAGGAGTTCGGATACTTGGAATAGATACTAAGTTCACCATGGGGAGATTTCCATGGGGACTGATGCTTGGCTGCCCTGAGAAGTGAGTGCTGTGGAGGGGAGCCCGTGGGGTCAAGCATCTATGTATTCTCCTTGAATCTCATAACGAGTCTACCTCTCAAGTACCTACTATCCTTACCTACCATAAGAAATGTGTGAATGAGCATGATTGTCTTGAGTCTAAGTTGAAATATCTTGTCTTCTTTGCTTGTCAAAAGTTGAGTTGTGTATCATTTCAAAAACAAGACAAATTGATTCAAAACAAGGTTAAACACAAGAGTATTTCAGTCAACAAAGTTCAAAACACCTTCAAACATGGTTGTCAAACATTTTTCAAAATCTTGTCTCAACATTCATGTCATTTAGATTTAGGCTCATCCTAGGTTTGCATTTTGCAAATTCATTGTCAATTACCAAGGTTAAGTTTCACCTAGGTCATACTCCTTTGCATATCAATAAGGGTCATCCATTTGCATGTGTCCTCTTGCATTAGAGCAATACCATTTCATAATTCAACCTTAGGTTTTGTCTTAGGTTGACATTGTCATACATTGGCATTTGCATCTTTGTCCTCATAACATTATTTCACATTTGCATACCCTAGGTCTCTTTATTAAGTTTAGGTCAATTATCATATCATATTAGGGTCATTTTCATAGTAATTGTCCCGTTGCATATAGTGTCAAAACTAGGTTTTGTCATACTTGAGTAATCCAAATCTTTGATAAACCCTAAGTTATTGTTAGGAAGTCTAGACCTTATCAAACTTTTGTCTTTTTGTCATCATTGTCATTTGGTCAAACCTAGCTTAGTATCCAAGCATATTAGGGGAGACATTGTCATTTTGTCCTTTTGTCACTTGGTCCTTTTGTCCTTTGAGGTCTAGACATCATTTCAATTTCCTAAGGGTCTCTTTTTAGATTTGCATTCCAAAAGGTTTGTCAAAATCTTGAAAAAACAACAAAAACATAGGTTGCATTCTTGCCATAGATTGCATTCTCATCTATTTAGTTTGAATTTAGTTGCATATCATATATTATCCTTGAAAAATTCCAAAAATATTGCATTTGCATAGTGACATGCCTGTTGAAACAAGGTCAAAATCTAAGAAGATGGGCGAACCAACATATCAAACTCATAGTTTCAAACTAGTCAAATAGTACAAATTGAAGGTTCATCAAGCACATCATTACCACCATATGGAATGGTTCAACTTGGACCACTTCCATTATATGAACCAATGTTTGTACCCATGAAACTAGGACATGGGAGTGTTCCACCAACACCAAGGGGAAACGCACCTTTTGATCAACCGAACCTGCAACATGAAATTCAAACATTATATGAGTAACAAACTCTTTCACAAGGATTTGGTTCAGATCAAGGCATTCAACAAGAAATAAATCCAAATGTTTTACCAGATTCTTCATCAGATTCTGATGCTTCCGATGATGTTGATATGTTCCTTAAATATCCTAAGATGGCAAAAAAGATGGATAAATTCTTGAACAAGGTCTTTAAGATGTTCCTACAAAAATATCTTGACATGATGAGTAATGTGACCTCCTCAAGTGAGCAAATCAATGTGCAAAAACAACAAGGCGGTGAGCTGTTAAGTTTCTCTCCGCATCCAAATGAAGAAAATGTGCAACAAGAAACTCAACCTACCTTGATGAGTAAACATGCTTCAAAGGCATTGACAGTGACTATTCCTCAAAAGTCACCATTTGAAACAATAAATAATCCATTATTTAACACAACACTTGTAACACAAGATCAAATGAGGACCACACAAATATTGACAGCTGTCCCTCAATAAGAAGTGGTCCCTCGCATGCATAAAAATGGATCAAAATCTAAGATGCAAGAAAGATTTACGACTGGAATGCCTGATCTCACCAATGTCCAAAATAATTCCACAATGCAACAAAGTTCCTATGTCCCATTAAGTTCAATATATTTGCCAAACACTCAAGTACTTGTTATGCAAACTATTGTGATAGATCGTTCAATAATGGTGACACAAAGAGCTACAGATAGTGGTTTGCATCAACAACAAATGTTGCAACAATTGAGTAATACACAAAAGGTATAATCAAATGTGCAAACAAACAATACACAACAACAACAATATCACATTCGACAACAAGTTGCAGTGCCTTCTACCTTGTTACAAATGAATGCAAACTTGCAACCACCACAATGGATTGGACAAACAACACAACAAGTCAATGCAAGTGCCATACCCCATCTTAAGGAGAAACAACAAAAACCTCCCAAACAAAGTTTTTTGCAAATGATGGGATTTACACCGAGACAACAACAATTGGCACAAAGTTAGCAAATTCTGATTCGTTAGCATCAACAACAACACGTGCCTCAATATGTGCCAAGATGAACAAGTTATTATACTTTACAACCACAATTGACGTCTGTGCAATATCAACAACACCCTCAATTACAATATCAACCTAGGTTACAAACAGTGGTTCCACCACAAGAAGCACAACAACAAGGTCAATATCAAGGCATGGCACAACCACCACAACAAGAGGTGTACCAAGAACATTATATGCCAGAGACACCAAAGATGGCAATTTCAGAACATCAACAACCAATGGAAAACAAGATGTATCGACAAAGCATACACCCAAGAGTAAATGATGAACTTCCAAAATCTTCACTACCTAACACATTTGCACAATAGCTTGAGAAGTTGCAACGACAAGTCGATGCCTTGGAAACCAAAGGAACAAAGAAGTTGTACATAGATCAAGATTTATGTCCTAATCCCTTTGACAAGAGCTTGTACATGCCTCCCTTCCCTAAGCATTTTGAGGCACCTAATTTTGAGAAATATAAAGGGAATGGCAATCCAAAAGACCATATTCGAGCATTTTTTGCAGCATGTACTGAAGTGAGTTATGAGGTAACATATTTAATGCACTTATTTGCATGAAGTCTCATGGGACAAGCCATGGATTGGTATTCGCATCTGCCAGGGAATATAAAGACTTGGTCGAAATTGGCTCAAAAGTTTATATCTCACTTCGCATTCAACATTGACAGTGACGTGACCATGTCAGATTTATGCAACACCAAGCAAAAGCAAGGTGAACCATTAGTGACTTTCTTGAAATGGTGGCAAAGCTTGTATAGTTGTTCTTCCCTAGATATACCTGAAGAACAACAGGTGAACTTATTTATTCAAAATTTGGTCCCGAAAATGATGTATGAAATTAAATTGAAAAGTCCTAGTACCATTGAGAAACTCATTAAGAAAGGGATGAACATTGAAACTACTCTTGTAGCTAAGGGAATCATTAAGCTCAACAAAGACAGTGACAACATAAACAATTCAGGGGATAGAAATAGATTTTGGTACAAAAACAAGAATGTCACTAATGATGGAGTTGTTGACGCAAGAGCGGTGAATGCAAATCAACCCCTATTCACAATCAAGAAATTGAGTGCTCCTAATATGTCAACTATGGAACAAAATCAAACACCAGCAAGCAATATTACTCAATAATATAATCAACAACAAGGTCAGCAACAAAATCAGCAACGAAAACCTTTCTGATCAAGGGATGGACCTCCTCAACAATTTATGCCATTGGGAGAGCCTATTGAGTTAGTAATGAAACAATTAATACAAGAAAAAATTATCAAGTTACCAGATATCAAGGCAGAACCATTGGTAAAGCCACATTGGTGGAATGATAATGCATATTGTGAATACCATTAGTCAAAAGGACATAAAACTGCATCATGTTTTCAATTGAAACATATGATTCAAGATTTGTTGGAGCAAGGGGTGATTGAGGTAGATCCACCCAACATGACCTCTAACACTGATCATACAATTTTCAAAACTCCTTTGCTTGATCATGAAAAGGGTAAAGCATCTTCTTCAAACTCTACCCAAACAACAAATTATGCAAATACTAGTTATAACAATGTCATCAATTGTTTTCGAGCATCAAATGAGTATGTTTCCACCCTAAGAATAAAGGAACAAGATCCTTCTTGCGCAGTCACCACTCGTCAATCCAAAATAGTCCTGAAAGGAGCTCCTGCAGTTCCTCCCAAATCAACTCCTACGAGTTAGTATAATCTCCTAGATCATTTGGGAAAGACACCTGCACAAATATCAATTCTTGAATTGTTGAAAATGTCCCCTATGCATCGCGCAGTCCTAGATAAAGCTTTAATTGAATCCACTGTCCTGACAGACATTGATGTTGACCAGTTTCAAGCCCGAATAGGACATCTAGCTATTTCCCAACACATTGCATTTTCTGATAATGATATTTCACCTGATAAGCTCCCTCATAATGATCCTTTACATCTTGAAGTCTTTGTCCATAATTGCAAAATCCGACGAGTCTTGATAGATGGCGGTGCTGGTCTTAACATATGTACCTTGAGAGTGGTCATTGGTCTTGGTTATACAGAGAATGATATTGATTCTTCCAGAAGAATAACAATCAAAGCATATGATGATGCTGAGTGCCCATCTAAAGGGATAATTACATTGCCTATCAGAGTCGGTCCAGTGACAAAAAACACTTTCCTGCAGGTCCTAGACCTCGATCTCCCTTACAATATGATTTTTGGCCATCCATGGATCCACACAATGAAAGCAGTTCCATCCACTTATCATCAATGTTTAAAATATCCTTACAATGGAATTGAGATAACAATTCTAGGAGATCCTAATCCATTTCAATTTTGTGCTACTCTAAAGGATTCCTTGCAGCAACAAGTCCCAGTTAATAGAGAGGCCCACTCACATAGTTATGTGGATCCTAATGAATTGTTAGAAGCTGTCAAAGGAAAATTGAAGATACAGGACCAAGGATGCGGAGAGTATTCAATGGCTCAAACATTCCTCATCGAGAATTTACCAATATCTCCAAAATCATATGGCAAACCACATTTGTTGCAAAAGAAACCTAAAATAGTCATTCAATATCAACCCCCCACTACATTTACAAGATGGGGTGAACTTGACAAAGAAACTTTAGATGATGATGTCATAGATTGGCTTTATAAGAATCCAACCTGAGACCCCACCTGTTAGGTTGCCGGTGGAGCGGTATGGCAAAGGATTTACTATGCTATAGAAGAAAGGATATGACAGCTGCAGTGGCTTAGGCCTTGACAAGAAAGGAAGGATAGAACCTATTATACCCAAGATGCGACCTCCAACTTTAGGGTTAGGTTTTGTACCATTGCGAATTGGACCCTCGTCTACCAAAATGACCATGTGTAGAAAGGGGCATGACTCTGATGATGAAACAATACCTAAGGATACCCAACCTGAAACCAATTCCAATGAATGTTAGTGGAGTTCTTTTTCTTCTAGCTCCTATGCCCTTGACAATGTTTTCCTTGACCCTGATAATTTGCCCATGGAAGACAAACATGAAATAACTCCCCCTCCTAAAGCATGTCCTAATGCTTGGATAGAGTCATTCTGGGATCCAAGCTCTGAATCAGATGTGAGCAATTCAGACAGTGATACCACAGACATTTATATCTTTACTGTCTCAGCCCTCTCTCTCCTTAAAACCGATGATGACATGCCCCTCGTCTATCCCCAGCTTATCCAACATGACCAACAAGAACCACTCACATTGGATTGTTTTCAAAATGATGAAGCAATTGCAAAATTCCTTGGACTACGGGAAGGCATACCACAAGGTGATCATAAGGAAGGATTTTCTATTGATCTAGATTCCACAACATATTTTGGGGAGTCAACTCCATCTTCCAGTCATAAAAATGAAAAAAGAAAAGAAAAAGTACAAAATCAAAAAGATAAGTCTTTGAGTGAAAATCGTAAGGCACTCTCTGATCATAAAAACGTAAAAATAAAAGACATACCTATGGGTGAAAACCTCTCTGAGGCGCCCAAAGGTGGAAGATTGGATGTACCCTCATCAAGTCAGGATAAATCAACATTTCTTGTGGAAATGACCGAAGAAATAAATTTGGGTACACCTGACAACCCTAAGGTCATTCATTTTGCTACTTCTCTATCAAAATAGGAAAAGATAGATTTTGTCAATTTCTTTCTTGAGAAAAAGATTAGTTTTGCATGGTCCTATGCAGATATGCCTAGCCTTGATCTAGAATTAGTCCTTCATCACTTGCCATTAAAAGCAGATGCCAAGCCTGTCAAACAAAAAAGCATCCCCAGGTGGCTCTTTTGGTCAAGGTAGAACTAAAAAAATTACTAGATGTGGGCTTTATTAGACCCATTGATTATGCAGACTAGATTTCAAATTTGGTACCAGTTAGCAAAGTAACTAGGGGCATCAGAATCTGTACAGATTTTAGGGATCTCAATAAAGCATGCCCTAAAGATGATTTTCCACTACCAAATATAGACATCATAGTTGACATGACTACTGGATATGAGATGCTTTCATTAATGGATGGTTTCTCCGGCTATAACCAAATTCGCATTGCTCTTGAAGATCAACATAAGACAACATTCACATGTGCTTGGGGTACTTACTGCTGGAATGTGATGCCCTTTGGTCTTAAAAATGCTGGAGCAACATATCAAAGAGCTATGACGACAATTTTCCATGATTTCATGCATACTTTGATGGAGGACTATGTTGATGACTTATTATGCAAATCTGTCACAAGAGATAGTCATCTAGCCATCCTCAGCCCAATCTTTGACTAAATGGAGACCTACAAGCTCAGACTCAACCCCAAGAAGTGTGTCTTTGGTGTCACAACCGGCAAATTACTAGGGTACATTGTTTCTCACAGAGGCATCGAAGTCGACCCTGCCAAGGTTAAAGTAATAATGGATATGCCTCCTCCTTCCAATCTTCGTCAACTAAGAAGTCTGCAAGGAAAGCTACAGTCAATCTGTCAGTTTATAGCTCAATTGGCAGACAAATGTCATCCATTCCAACATTTATTGCATAAAGGAGTCGCTTTTAAATGGACCGAGCAATGTGAATTAGCATTTCAAACTCTTAAGGACTATTTGCTGTCGCCGCCTATTCTAATGCCTCCTATAGAATGGAAGCCATTTATATTGTATATTTCTACAACTGAAACGACACTAGGTGTTCTCTTGGCCCAACAGGATGAGAAAGGCAAAGAGTGGGCTATTTATTATATCAGTTGGACACTAGTGGGCTATGAGCTGAATTATTTAACTATTGAATGGGCATGTTTAGCAGTAGTCTTTGCAACATAGAAGCTTCGACACTATATGTTAAGTCATCAGACATTGCTAGTTACAAAAATTGATCCTTTGAAATACTTGCTTAGTAGGGCAGCTTTGATGGGTCGCCTAGCAAAGTGGGTTATGATCCTCAGTGAGTTTGATATTGAGTACATGGAGCGAAAAGCAATAAAAGGACAAGTCATAGCGGATCAACTTGCAGAGGCTCCTATTTATGATGATCATCCCATGTTGATAGATTTTCCAGATGAATCAATCTTTGCTCTCACCTTTTCTAATGAATGGAAGTTATATTTTGATGGATCCCATACCAAGTTTGGGTCTGAAGCAGGTATATTGTTTGTCACCCCTCAAGGTGATGCTATTCCCAAGTCCTACAGAATAACTTTCCATTGTACCAATAATATTGCAGAGTATGAAGCTCTGGTCATAGGACTCCGAGTAGCGATCCACTGGAATATCACACATTTGCAAGTCTATGGAGATTCTCAGTTAGTCAACCATCAAGTGAATGATGACTATGAAACAAAAGATGAAAAGCTTATTCCCTACAAGCATATGGTAGATTTCTTCAAGATAAAATTCATGGCTATCCATTTCAGTCAAGTTCCAAGAATTCAAAACAAGTCGGTAGATGTGATGGCTACGATTGCTTCCATGTTAAATATGCCCCACAATATGGACAAATGTGAATTTTTGGTCGAACAGTTGCTTGTCCCTTCTTTTGAAATTCCAATAGCAGATGTGATGTGTGTTCTTGTTGGTCCTAACTCCCCATGGTACAATGACGTCTATCAATATTTGAAATCCCAAACCTTACCACCTAACCTTTCCGCTAACCAATGTCGAGCCTTCATCCGACAGACAGCCAAATATGTCATCATTGTCAACACCCTTTACCATCGTTCCTTTGACCATACCCTCCTCAGGTGTTTGGATTCTGACGAAGCACAAACGACTTTATGCAAGGTTCATGATGGTATATGTGGGGGCCATTTCAATGGTCTGAGCTTAGCCAAAAAGTTGATTCGTGCTGGGTATTATTGGCCCACTCTGGAAAAGGATGTTCATGATTTTGTCAAGAAGTGCTACAAATGCTAAATCCATGGAAATTATATTCATGTGCCAACCCAAGAGCTTCATTCTATCATATCTCCGTGGCCCTTTTCTCAATGGGAATTGGATCTTATTGGCAAGATTCACCCGACATTTGCAAATGGAAACAAGTTTATCATTACAGCCATAGAGTATTTTACAAAATCGATCGAGGTTATCCCCATGACCTATATCACTGGTGTGCAAATTTCAAAATTCCTATTGAATTATATCATATGCAGATATGGGGTTCCCCTTGCCATAGTCACAGATAATGGCCGTCCATTCAAGAATAAAGATGTCAAGGAACTCTATGAAAAATTTCACATCCAACATCATTTCTCCAATCCATACTATCCACAAGGTAATGGTCAAGCCGAAGCATCAAATAAAACCATTATCAAGATCTTGAAAAAGGTTGTCAATGATGCTGGTCGAGATTGGCATGTAGAGTTGAATCCAACACTATGGGCTTATCATACTTCTATCCGCACACCTACTGGCGCAACACCTTATTCTTTGGTGTATGGTGCGGAAGCCATTTTACCCTTGGAAGTGGAGATTCCTTCTTTGCATGTTTCCTTGCAACATCTGATTGATGATGAGATGCACAGAGTCTCTCGGTTACATCAGCTTGAGATGTTAGATGAGAAATGTTAGACAACCCTGACACATTTGCAAGCATATCAAAACCGTCTCCATCGCTCTTATAATAAGAAGGTCAAAGGGCGACACTTCAAAGTGGGAGATCTGGTTTTAAAGGCAAACCCCAAGAATGCACAATCTAATGACATCATCAAAGGCAAGTTTGAACCTAATTGGGTTGGGCCTTTCATAGTTACTGTAGCCTATGGCTCGGGGGCATATCAACTTGCCACCCCAGAAGGTGAACCTTTGTCAGATCCAGTCAATAGTATGCACCTTCGCAAGTACTGGGCATAATTTTCTATCAGCAGTTCTTCAAGTATGATCCTGAAAAAATAAAATAAAAATAAAAAAGCTCAAAAAAATACAAAAAAAGTGAAAAAAGAGAAAAAAAGAAGAAGAACATAAAAGTAAAGAAAAATGATTTGTCCTCTAGTGAAAACCTGGCAAATAGGTGCCATGTGTAAAAAGATCATTGCTCTATCATCTATCATGACCTCTAGCTATGCTTTCTCTCTGCAGGTTTATCATGCCTATCCTTGTCCTGACCCAATGTTCTGTTCCAGGCCTGTGATTGGTCAACATCATTATCTTGCATACTCCAGTTTCTAGTCCTTGTGCATATGTTTCGGTCCTGGTCTCTATATATGTCTTTCAAATGTGCATTGGGAATGTTCCCCTTGTCATGATCAATTACTGGAACTTTCAAATTGAATAATGTCCTGAAATAATACAAAAAAATAAAAAAAATGTCCTGAAATAAATCCAAAAACATAAAAAAAATGTCCTGAAATAATATCAAAAACATAAAAAAATGTCCTGAAATAATCCCTAAAAAGTCAAATAAAGTCCTAAAAAAAATGAACACAAAAAAATTGTAAAAACTCGAAAAGAAAAACAAAAAAATATCCCCTTTGTGCATAGATAGATCACTGAGCATACCTCCAACGACACACAATCACACATTGTGCTTGAATGAAATCACGTATTCACAGATGAACTTTTCAATCAAACCAAACATTCAAACTGATTAAAATTGTCATATCAATCAATCAACATCAATATCATTCATCCTTGGCACATTATCATGAGTCTTATATAGGGTGTGGTATACTCAAAACCAGACTGTGTCCTGTCTTAGATGGGGTACCGCATTCCCTGAAACCAGACAGCGTGATCGTCCTATCAACACTTTCAACTTTTGATAATGAAGATCAAGATGTTTGTTTGACTTGTTGGAACTAGCGAGTCTTATCATTTATTGATTTATCTTCGATCATGTTCCTATGTTGCTCGATGATGTCACTGAGTGATTTAGAGTGACCAGGATGGTTCATGGTCCCTTTTGTTTTTTTGTTGTGTTTGTTGTTTGTAGAATGTTTGTCACAAATTGGGGCAACTATTCATTGGGTGTCTGTGATAAGTACGTTCGCTTTGTGAATGCCACACATACCTCGACCCTTGATGTATGCACCCTAGGATGCCTCACTCATTCCTTGTGTGTGATGTGTCTATCTTTTGCAAAAAGGGTTATGTTTCAGCTCTGGCCTTCAATGCCATGATGCTATGCATCCATTTTTCTACATTAAATAAAGGTTCTCACCTACAAAGTGCATTACTAAAAGCAAGTTTTTCTTCATCTCTAACTATCCTCTGTCTCATTTCTTCTTACTAACATTTCTTCCGTCAGTTCGGGTAGTCAGTTCGGTCTAGTTCTCCGATCTCCAAAAACATAAGCTGCATCCTGCATTCATTGGTTAGTACATTTGCATTACATCAAGCATCACATCAAGCATTTTATCCATTTCATATTATAAATACATCAAAAACACATAAAAAATATATCCATACATATTCCACAATGGTACATCAATAGTGCATAAGACATCCATACATGGAAAATAAACATAAGTTATAACACATTGCATCCCATCATATCAATGCATGTCATATCATATATCAAAATAATATCGGAGTACAAAATTGGACTGTCTATCCTAAGTATGGCCCACAGGTTGACTTCAAAATGTCAAACTACATATGTCTCTGTCATAAGGAGTACATGCCTCTGTCACTGGGTGCTCCCTCTGTCCTCCTCATCCCTGCCATGTCTTAATGATGATGTCCCTCCTGCCCCAGGTCCTGGCTGTGGTGGTCTCATAGGTCCACTCACCCCCATGCTGCTCAATGACCTCCAAGAACGTGGCCTGCTCTCTGTCCTTGATCGTGCTCGATATGACGCTACTCTCTACTCTGGTGGAACTACACTCTCATGTAGTGTCCTCCAATTGTGTATCTCCTCTCCTGTTTCTACCAACATTTGTGCCATCTCACATGCACTGGCATCCCTAATCGACCCAATATACTCAGTGACTCTTTGTTCTTCTCGCTGTGCCTGGGCTATTGTTGTGTCTCGAGCCGCTATCAGTCTGGCTATCTCTGCTCTAAACTGATCATGCTCTATCCTCAAGATAGCATTCTATCTCTCTAATGTCACAATGTGATCATGCTGACTTGCTATGGTAACCCTGCACATCTCCATCTCCTCTATCCTAACTGTCTCCGGCTCTATGGGTATATCCTGCAATGACTCCTGATCGGCTGAATCTGGCTCATAATCTTCATCCTCATCATCTCCATCCTTGTCATCCTCATCACCGCCCTCATCCTCCTCATCCTCTCTAGCGAGTGGGAAGTCCTCCTGTCTTCTTGGTACCGGACTATAGGATCTGTTAATGGCACTGGCCGTCGTCATGCAAACCATCGCTCATAATCCTCTATCATCCCGACATCTGCCACATCTGACCTCCAATCCCACTGTCTCTAGTGTATTTGTGTGAAGTCAGCATATGCTATGTGTGGCTGAATCATCCTCCCCCACTGACTCGTCTCTCTGTGAGATCGGGCAAAGTGTGCAGTCCCTCTGGGTACATCCTGTCTCTCTCCAAACTATCGTCTCCCTCTCTCTGGTAGGTACATCTCAATCACTTTCTGGTAGTTCACTGGTCACCCAATTAGGTATCTCTCCTATCTGCAATACGATAGCTCATCACTATCATCTGACCATCCAGGGCAATCAAGATATGGCCTCCATGTGAACTCTCTTAATCTGTCTAGCTCATGTCGCCAATACAATATGTATCCGAAAGGACCCTGTCTCAGTGCTCCCCCATAGTAGTAAACATATGGTCGGTGTCGTAATATCTTTCTCTCTGCAATCAATCGACATATGGCTATGTGCTCAAATGCCCATACCTATAAGAGTGTGACCCCACAACTCAAAGTCTGAACCTCCTGATATGCTATCTGATGCAACTGAAAATATAGCATAGCAAGCACACATGGTCCCCATGCGTACACAGTCCCCTCTGTCGCCATCCACTCTAGCACTCTTCCCCATCCAATAGGGAATCCATGTCCTCTTCTTTCCCCTGCTAATATGCATGCTATAACCACGACTATCACCACATATCGCCGATCGTACTCTGATGCCATGGTCTCCCAGCCAATTTCCCTCTCTATGATATCCAAATCATCTACGTCGCACTCAAATAATCTACACAAAGTGTCTCTCCCTATTGCTAGGTCATACTCTATCATCTCCCCATGAATTGGAATGCGGAGGATATGCCATACATCCTCTAGTGTCACCGTCGCCTCTCCAGTCGCCAGATGGAAAGAGGAAGTCTCCAAATGCCATCACTCTGCCAATGCACTAAGCAATCCTGTGTTTGCCCTAATCTCGGGCATGAATGTGATATAGTATATCCCAAGTCCTGCTAATGTATCTCTGTCTGTGCTCCTAAGTCTATGTCGTAACATGAAGCAGTCAAGTCGGTTCTCCCGCGTAATCAGTGGATACTGTCGACTCTGCATCACAATTGGGGAACATTTTGTTAATTTTAGGGTTTGCTCCTACGGGTTGCATTTCCTTATTTCATCCACAAATTAGGGTGTTATTTATCTATTTTGACCTATCCTACCCTTATTCCCCTTTTCGAGATCATTCGCATGCTGTTTTTGGTCAAATTAGGGTTCCCAGTGCACAATTGCGCCTGTGTACTCTGTTCTGCACCTGTGTAGCATCAACTTGTGCCTGTGTACCCTACACAAGCACAGGACATCCCACACAAGCGCAGGATGTGCCCACACAGGCACAAAAGTCCTTTTCCCCATTCCTTGTGGGCCCCGCAATGTCCCGCAAGCAAGTCAAATTCATGAAATCGATAATATGGGTTTTTGAGATGCATACCGCTACTCCCACATTGTCCAGTCATCTGTAGGTGCGTACACATTACTCAAGGTGATCTGCCATTAGAATGTTCACCATCTCTCTGCAAACGTCCTTTTCCAAAGCAACAAATCCTCCACTTTGGCTAGTGCAAATGAGCACTTCTCACTCTCTTTGTCTCATTTATAGATCTTTGTTAGTACATAAATGGAGGTGCATTCTCTCCATCTTATGCTGGTTGCAGTCTTTTGTGCCTTCAATTGCTTGTCATTTATGCATCCGATCCCCGATTTTCAGTCTGTTTGATCCTATCATTTTCTATCATTCTTATCAATCAATTCACCTCTTTTTCTGGCTATTTCTGGCCAATTCCTCGAGGGGGCATGCATATGTCATTGTTATTGTCTGGGGCATTTTCATTATCGTTCTTTGAAACAATTCTTAAAATCGCATTGTCTCAAAGAGGGGCAAAATGTAGACGTCTAAAATTGGTCAATGCTTGCGGAGTCATACTTTAACATTTGCGCATTGCCTTATTTTAGGGTTTTTGCATCGCATTAACATTTCTCCTATGTTACGCACTTGGTCTTTATCATTTGCGAGCATCAAGTCCTTCTTCTACATTCTTCATTTGTCTCGCTTTTGAATTTGGTCTTGTCGATAACGATCTTCAGTCATGATTTTGGTCGATCTTATCCTGTCGCATCAATGTGCGTGTTCATTTGTCATCATTTTGGACATTGTCAATCCTAATTATGGTTTTGTCCTCTTTTCAATCTTGTCATCTTGCGATCGATTTATCATCGATCATTGTCATTTTCAATCTTGTCATCTGGCGATCGATTTGTCATCGATCGTTGTCATTTTCAATCTTGTCATTTTGCGATCAATTTGTCATCGATCTTCGTCCTTCTCAATCATGTCAATTTGGATCAATTAGTCATTGTTCCTCATCAATTGGCACATTTATCAACATTGGTCTTTTATCAAGTCAGAATCATGATCAAATCAATCTTACATCAAGACCTAATTGTCGTCCTTGCATTTCTAATTCATCTTCTAGAGGTTTTATGATTTATTCATTTAATCTTGTTTGTCATTTTCCCTCTAGGTTAAATAATTTATTTATTTATCCTAAGTCTTCTTGTCACAATTAAATGTTTACTTAATTGGCTAACTAATTTCTCCTCTCTTTGTGAATTAATTAATGAATGAAAAATTATTAATTAATTTATCTAATTTTCCAATTTACTAATTTCTTCTAATTCCTAATTTTCTAATTTTCATCAATTTTCTAAGTTCCTAATTTCCAATTCATCTAATTTTCTATTTTCTCCTATTTTTCTAGTATTTCCCCTAATTTCATGGGAATGACATAGCAATTTGTCATAATTTGTCATAATTTGTCAATCAATCAATCTTGCATAGAAAGTGTCAATTTGTCATAATTTGTCATATTTGTCATTCTTGATTTGAAATTTCCTTTCAAATCTCTTCATGCTAATCTTGTCATCTCTCCAATTTGTCTATAAATTGGATCAATTTCTTCAATCAAAGATCCCTATTGATCACTTTTTCGAATCCCCGAATCAATCACGCTTCTAGTACTTTTGTGCTACCGTCTTGTCAATCTTGCTTTCACATTATGCTTATGCACTTGATGGCGAGATCCACAAAACAAAGCTATTTGAAGGAGAAAGAAGGACAATGGAGAATCATGGAGGAGACATCTGCATTTGAGATGGTTTGTGTTTGAATTGAATGTTTGTAGGTTTTGTTATCATTGCAATCTAGTTTTGTGATTGGGCTAGTTTAATATCTATTGCTTTGATGATTTCCACATTCCTATCTACACAATCCACCATAAAATTCTTGCAATGATAAAAACTTTCTCTTGTCACCAATCATGTGATGTGAGCATCCACTGTCTATAACTCATTCATCCTTCTATTCAATTTTTACAACTAAAGACTTTTCTTCAATATGCGTTGTTTCAATGAAAGATTCTGGAGAATCATCCTTAATAACAATAAAGACCCAATCTTTCCTAGATGAGGCTCCATTACCAGATCCACTCATCAGTTCATCATCATCATCATCATCATCATCATCATCATCATCATCATCATCATCATCATCATCAGTAATACCAAAATCATCATCACCAGCATAATAACATGATTTATCCTTATTCCTTTTGAATCTAGGTCTTCTCTAATATTTAGGATTAGGTTTATAACTCTTCACAAATCTTTCATGATTCCTAGCAGCTCTTTCAGGACATCTAGAAGCAAAATGACCAATCTTATTGCATGAAAAACATTTAAAAGGGACTTTTCCTTCATATTTACTTCCAGCTGGTCCTTTGGGAATTCTTCTAGCAATCAGGGCTTCCATCTCTTCAAGTTCTCTTTCTTCTCTCTTAATTTCCTCCATATCCTTAGTATACATCTCCTTCCAATCTATCTTCTACTTACTTGAGGCAGATGCTTTAAATGCAATCTCAGTATTAGCAACACTCTGATCTCCAAGTTCTTCAAGTTCAAAAGTAGTCAATTTCCCAAGTAATGTATCTCTGGTCACATGGGTACTTGACATTGTCTAGAGTTTGTTGATAGCAATAGCCTTCATCTTATATATTGGAGGTAGAACTCTCATAACTTTTGACACTATCTCATCCTCACTAACTGATCCGCCACAAAATTTGATACCCAAGACAATCTCATTGACTTTATCCATGAAAGAACTTATCTTCTCATCTTCTTCCATCTCCAAAGTTTCACATTTTACACGAAAACCTTCAAGTTTTGCAATTTTCATTGCCTGGTCACCTTCATAAAGAGTTTCAGGATTTATCCACATCAGTTTAGCATTCTCCAACTCTATGACATTCAATAGCTTTTCATCAAATAGGGTGCTTAACAATTCTTCTTTTACTCTCACATTATTTTCAGCTCTCTTCTATTCATCAACAGGTGCCGATGTTCCATAATTATTATCATGAGGTATATACCCTTTCTCCACTGTCTCCCAAACTTTAGCTCCAATACATCTGAGATGAATCTTCATTAGCTCCTTCCATATTTTGTAATTAGTACCATCAAATCTAGGACTCTTCTTCCTGTAAGGATTCAATGTGGAACTTGATGCAGTTGGCATCGAATCTCCTCAAGTGGTTAAGATTCTATAGAGTGGACCTCACTTTGATACCAATTGTTGGAATGATATGATACTGGTAGTAAAATGAGAGGGGGGGTGGTGAATCAATTTACTCCCAAGTACATCAATTAATTTAGTTATAAATCTTATACTGGATGACAACACAATGAAAGATATATCATGAAGGCACAACACATATAACACCAATATTTTGACATGGAAAACACAGAAAGGAAAAAACCACAGTGGGAAACCCTACCCACAATTAGATGAATACTCTATAGTAGTATTATGAGTAATTACAATGGAGTTTGCACTTGCAGAAAGACCAACAACCTAGAGTTCACTTCTCATCACAAAGGGAAGTCTCACTGACTTACATAAACATCAGACTACAATCTGGAAAGAAATGAACCATGGAAGTAGCATCTACTAATGCTTGATACAATTCCGGTTAAGCACTGATGTCTTCTCGACAATACAAAACCATTCCAACCTTCACTTGAATGATATGACTTTATTCACACAAAATCATTCCTCTGATAATGCATACATAGCCATCCATCCCATCGATATCCAAGTTACATGAATAAGTCACCTATAAATACATATCATCAACCTTGTTAACAAGGTCGGCTAAACCCTAAATCCATAAACCCATAATTACCAAAATTACATTACACGATACCACTGGACCAATATTATGATCTACATTACATAGCATGGACCTAAATCAAGTATTAAAATAATTATATCCATCGAAGATTTCACTAAGACCAAAATACAACACACTTCACCAACTAGTAGAAACCCTCAGTGAAATAACAAAAAGTTTAACCGGATCCAAATAGGACCATCATAACAACACACCATCCAATACAAACTCACCAAATACTTGGAATATGATCAAGAAACACCTTCAGTATTATAGAGACCAATTACATAAGCCAGACCCAAAATCCACTGACCAAGTGACCAAATAATGCATATCGGTAAAGCTAACCGGGATAGTAAAGGCAAGCCGGTAAAGCTAGAAACTAGCCAGTACCGGTAAATACCAAAAGCAATAACACCCAAAGCACCAAATCATGAACCAATAGAATATAACAAGCATGTAACCAACTAGAATAAGCATCCAAAACCGAATCCAGAGATCTGATCATACCGGATTAGAATCACAGCCAAAACCACGAAGATCACCAAGAGTAACCAGGATAGTCTCCAACCGGGACACAATGTTGACATCAATGACAACACTTGACCAAATCCAGCATATTGCCAACAATTATGGCTGGCACCCGTGAGCATTTTTATTTTAGCATTATATTAGGATTCAAATCCCATCATAATTGTCTTTGTCAAAGCGACATTTTGGAGGTTCAAGTGAAAAGTAGGGCATCGAAGAAAATAATTTGTTATTTTGATTACACTTGATTATTTTTTGTTTCATTTCAAAACCCTACCAGAGAAGAATTAGGGCACTTGATTGCAGCTATAGTTGTGAGTTTGGCACTGAAGAAGAAGATAGTTAGAATGGAAAAGAAATGAATTTTGAAATGGCATTGGAATCTAGTAACTTTGGTCTTAACAAGTGTATCTATTCCTTCAAAACTGGTTCTTGTTTCATAATTATAAAAATGATTATTAGTTTTTCTTCACTATAAATGTAAACAATGCATGTGTTAAAGTGTTAGTTTTTGTAACCCTAGTGGTTTTCTCCTTCACATACTATGTTGGGTTTGTGCTTAAAAAATATGTGTTTATGTTTAACCCTAGTCAGGGTTTAGTATAGGCAAAGTGGTAACTTTATCATGGGTTCTATTAAAGTCTTTTAGCTGGGGTCTTAAGTTAAATACTATGGGTTCTGTGCATATGTCTTCTCCTATTTTGAACCCTAGTTTTTGTTATGATTATGTCAAAGATAAGTTTTTAATGTGCCTTGTTCAGTTTCGAACCCAAGTTTTGGTTAACCCTTGTGACAGTTTTTGTTTATCCTTGTTGGGTTTGCATCTGGGCATGTGAATTCCTTTTAGTTATGTCATTGTTTCTCATTTTGATTATGCATTTGAAAATAAGTTATGATTGTGACAATTGTTTTTCAATTCAGAAATCATTTCAGTTCCAAAGAAATATTACTCATTTGCTTAAGACAATTATGAAGATGACTGTTCATTTTCAGTTCAAGAACAATGAACATTATTTATATTATGTTGAAGACATTCAAAAAGGTGTGGATAAGATTGTTGTTTTATAGACTGTTAAGAGTTACTTTTCCTTGTGATGTAAATAACATATTGTTTGATTCATATATCTGTACATGAAAGTATTGATAGCACTTGCAATGCATTGAAAAATTGATTCATCATTTGAACTATTGCTTTTGAATCTCAAGTTATACGAGTTCATAAGATGTTGCAAAGCAAAACAAAGATGATACTCTATATTTATATCAGAACTATGATGATATAATGTATATTGTTGGATAACCAGTGAGGCACATTGCTTTATCAGAGAGACATATCAATCAACCAGTGAGGCATTATAAACATGATATTTTCAAATAAAGCTAGTGAGGCATTTTTTGAGTGGTTTTTTAATCCAATGAGGGTTTTCCACTCAGGAAAAAGTATGTTATGTTTATCCTTTTTCTATAGTTTATTTGGTCTATATGAGTACATATCAATCATGAATCACTATTTAGAATGATATTCCTTTCCCATCTTCTTTATGGTTAATCAAACCACAGTTAATCTCTGCAT